>NC_089314.1:7632277-7689777 GCF_036669915.1 Pocillopora verrucosa
GCAAGCTGCTGGGCACAAGTTGAGTACCTTCTTAAAATAGTTTACTCCTTAATCCCTTTGTTCTAGCTTATAACACTCTTCAATAGAGGAAATTCTTGCTCAGAATAAAGGAATGCAAGTCCTAGCTACTCTTACCCTAAGAAGCTTGATGTAAACACGATGAATATCAATGAATAACTCGCCTGAACTAAAAGCCGGTTTTCCTGAACACTTACGAATAAAGATGTATTTTTCTTTAATAAAGCCCAGCCAGTTCGGACGTCGTACTTCTGCTGTGCCGAACTTAATTCAAGTTCGACCAAAGCACGGCAAAAGCGCGGCATCTGAATCAAACTTTCTAATTAGTTCGGCAAAACAATTAGGTTCGACAAGCGCTGTCGTGCTACACGACTCTGGTAAGACAGTGATTCAGACGTCGAACCCCTGCCGTACCACACAAAAAATCCTAAATTATACAAATGTATTTCGTCGGGTAGGATTGCGTTACCGCAGGGGTAGTCACAAGGATGCTTCAGTAGATGCTGAATTTCTCTCGAAAATAGCGCGACGTCTGAATCAGAGTCGTGCTTCCGCCGCGCCATAAGCAAACCTAATTGCAGTAAAGTACGGCACGGAAGAAGAACGACGTCTGAACTGGGCCTAACTATACCAAGTGGCACGAGGAACTTCGTGCTGAACAGTACAAAGAATAATAATTAACTTTGATTGTACCATTTACGTTTGGGCCACAGGAAATCGGAGATATCTAAATCAAAATAACTCCGAAAGACACGAAACGCAAAACAAAATCAGAAGAGGAAATACAAAATCGAAAAGTATTTGGCACAAATAATTATAATTATTACACATAACATTCACAGTCGATATTAAGAAGGTTGAGCAATCGCGATTTACACTACGCATTTTGCATTGACTTTCATTCGAGAGTATTGTGAAGCATTAAAGACGGGTGCAAGCAGTTCCTGTGAGATTTCTTTTAGTTTGTCCGAGGCCCAATTACCGCACATCCCCGGTATTCAAAAGTTGGTGACAAATTTCTGCTTCCTGTAAGACTAGGCTAGCTTGAGCAGGCATTCCAACGATGGGGGGAGTAGGGCCAAGGAAGAGCTCCTTTCCCCTACAACACCACACCACACCACCCCTACTCGGGCTGGTATTGACTACAATTCGTTGTGTGACTAGTCAAAAGCTTCTGGTGTTATTTGAATAACATGACAAAAGTCACACAGACAACCTCTTGAAAGAGGATGACATCTCAAAGAACTGTACTGTAGACCAATCACTGAGTCACAGTGAAAGAAAGTTCCATTTAAATTAATCACTCGCTGATCGCCAACAAAACCCCTTTCGCTGAAAAAATATTCTTGCTAGGACCTGTGATGATTCTCTTGAGGAAACGAGCACAATGTGTAATTGACAAAGATCATTGTTTGTAAATTACAACGGCAGCGAATTCGGGCTGAATAAATTTCGCTCCGTTTTCATCGACCCTGCATTCTTCGCTCAAAAACTCCATCGCCTCTCTATAGACCGCGCTTTCAGCATTAACACGGAAGTTTTCTTGATGGGTTAAAAAGTCGAGAAGTAAGCCACCTTCTGTCGAAGACTCATCGAAGCAGCAGCTGATGTCGACACTGTAGTGAGCCCTTGATAATTCTTCGTATTTCCAATTGTTCCTTTGGGAAATTTTCCTAACATCCATCTGGGTGTAAATTTTCTTCGCCGAGCCAAGGTTGACGCAATCCGGTTTGAGTTTCTTGGCCAGCTTCGGGAAAAACGATGTTTCTGATGAAAGTATGCAGAACATGGCTCCACCGCTAGCAAGCAACTTAAGAGAGCTTTTTAAGGAGCTTTCGGCATCCATGTAGTACAAGGACGTAACGAAATGAATCATGTCGAAATAATCTTCACGTGGACAAGATGCGATGAATTGCTGAAAGGTCTTCTGGTGCCATTCGAACGAAACATCAGCCAAACTGCATAATGTCTGCGGCAGTGGTGTTACTGATGACTTGAACTCCTGTATCATATCACTCGGTTCAATGATAGCCGTGTGTATCACTGGTTTCTTCTTTTGTGAAGATTCGATAGCTGTTGCTACTGAATTCAGAATTCTCAGATCAGTTTTCCCATGTCCACTGCCAACACCAAGAACACGAAAAACGGAAGACGCGAGGCAGCTATTGGAGATATTACTCATTGTATGAGATGCAATTTCTTCCGCAAAATTCTCAACTACTTGTCTTATATTGGATCTTTTTCGGAATTGTTTGAGTGACGAGAGATAGATATCTTGTCCTTCGGCCGAAGCCATTTCACAGCTATGTGCATTCAACAACAAGTATCGTCAATAGGCTGACTAGAAATTAAATTACTGGCTCAATTTCAATTTCAAGTTCTTCGTAGATTATTGAGGGGCCTTGAAGCGCGAGTTCCGATCGTCGGGGTTGCCTGGTTTTATGGCTACACTGTAGTGACTAAACGAGTATCATCCTTTGCTTCCGCATACACGATGAAGAACATGCACACTCTGACTGCGTTGTATTGTGGTAGCATTAATTTCAATATGCCGGTGAAAGCGGCCGAAACCGGCAGATTTTGTCTGAACATTCCCAAAACGTAGGTCGTTTCTTCTTCCTTTCGCCACAGATCAATGTAATTTTACTTACACTGAACGGTAGAAGTATTTTTTGTACGTATTTGTTGCGTGTTCAGTTGCGTTCGAGGACAAACGCAACTATTGTTGTCTGGTATGTAAATTGAGACCGGTTTTCAAGTAAGCAAAATTTTATGTACGTCGTAGTTTGAAGGCTTTCGAAGATTTAAATTGCCGCTTTGATCCTTTTTCAACAGCTTTGTCTTAACTCTCTCCAACGCTCTCTAACATTACTCGTGTTTAATTCATTTTTAGCTCATTCAGGCTGACAGCAATGAATGAGGTATCGTGGTGGAGTAGATGTTGACGGAATTTGTCGACCGTGGACGGAAGTTGTATTGTGGACCGTGAACGGAAGTAGTCTCGCATGCTACCCCTCCCCACTTAGTGAAAGTAAAAATTAATTTCGATGAAGCTCAGAAACTCACGTGGAAAGAAATTAAATGTTTTTATTATTTTACAATAACAACCCCAAATTACATTTCTGAACTTCTAAAAATGCAACTTAAATCGAAAAACCGAAATGTTCACACCTACAGTAGGGGACCCGTAGCGGGTTTTATTTCAAAGCACGCTGTGACCACGCAGAAGAGCATCAGCATTAGAGGCAGCCTTATTGGCAAGCCGCGCATTTGCGCTCGTCTTCAGTTGGTATAATGTAATCATTGCTCTATCATTGTGCTTGTCCTCGGGAGCTCTTCAACATACAGTCAACACATCAATCATAGCGGCCAAGACAGTGCAAAATTTTCTTTCGAGCTCCATTATTTAGGTCCGGACTTGAGGCTCCGCCTCTCAAACAAAAACAGCATTACCAATCCGGTCAGTACAAAATGCAGACTGCAGACCGGGTTCAAAATGCAGACTAGGTACAAAATGCAGACTGAGAATTTACACTGTTTTTTCGTCTGATACGTGATAACAACACGTCATCTTACAACTTACCAAGCGTCACGCAATCGCTTTTCCGCGATCATCTTTTACGATTATTTGCACTATTGTCGCCTAGGCGGGTTGCCCGGTCTGCCAGGTAGGGAAACCCTGTCAGCCGGGGTGACAATTTGCCATGTAAACGTGTCAAGGTGGGGTAACGAAGGAGGAGCGAGGAGCGAAGACCGGACACGAGAGAGCGGCGGAAATCGAACCTAGTTTTTAGGGTGAGTAAGTCTATATTAATAAACCCGCTTCTTCTCGTATGCTAGAAATGAACAATTGAATGAATGACTAAAAACTAACGAGATAAATATACTGTTTTTGACAAACATACATCTCTCTCGGTCATCACTCGGAAATGAATGAGTTGCCAGTAATCGGATTCTTGCGTTTGCGCACGGGGCAAACATTGCAACTCACTGCAAGGAAAACGTATGGCAAAAGGTTATTCCAACGTCCAAAAAAAATATCTTAGTGAGAGATTATCGCTTTTCCGCTGCTCTTTGATCAAAAATGAATTTGGGTAATACTGATGACAAAGGAAGCATAAGTTTTTGTTTGAAATACCATGAAATATGTTGTAAAATCTACCGATTAACTTGTCTCCATGCGCAAGGTTTATTATGAATTTGACATCGTGTAATGGTCTTGAAATTTAGAAAAACTAGTAGTATATCGCCGAAAAAAACTCAACAAAGCCTTTTCAGTTTTTGGACGTGTTAAGTCTACTTCTAGCTTTTTTCGTGACTTGATAATGTTGGGACAAAGGCTACATCGAGGCAACATGAGATTGAAATGGCTTAATTGAGCATTAAATATTATTATTGTGGTACATTAAACTGATAAACACCTACACTGCTTCTTTTTTGTGATCAATGAGAACGATTCAGCGTTAGTAATCGGCTCAAAACTGAACCCTATCTTCTGCGACGATGAGTAATACAAATTGGTCTCGAAAGAAGCAATGCACAACTGATGATATGTCCACAGTTTCTGCCGTAGTTTCCGTGATCTTGCTTTTCCTGACAAGATCCTCCACGGCGTTCTAGAAGAAAAGTTGCAGCTCAAAGACCTCTGGATTTTCTCAAACAAACTATCTCTTGACCTTGGGATTTTCTCACGTTTTTCATCGCTTATTTTATCCTTTCAGTGAGCAACATCTCGGTAAAAATAATATCCATCTCCGCTGACAACGACATCTCTTATTTTAGGAGGTAAAATTTCAAACGTCTTAATTTGTTCATGAAAAACGTTAAAAAGAATGAAAACAGGCTATATACACATATAAATACAACTGAAAAGACTTTAATGAGTTATTTCTGAGCGAGTTATGGCTTATTTGGTAATATTTCGAGACCATTACGCGCGATGACGATTTCACGATAGACCTTACGCAAGGGGAGGAGTTTTTCATATTTTTATAGCATATTTCATGGTAATTCTAACAAAAATTTGCACTTCCCTTGTATAAACATTATATTTATCTATTTACTATAAAATTATGGCGAAAAAGCCATAATCTTTCGCCAAAATCGCTTTTTAGGACGTCCAAGCAAACTTTCGCCATACATTCCTTTCTAGCGAGTTGCAATTTTTTTGCCCCGTGTCGATCTCAGAAATCTGTGCGCAAACGCAAAGATCCTATTACTGGCAACTCATTCATTGGAACTGCGCTACTTTCCATACACACCAACCTTCTCCACCCCCACCCCGCCCTTCTTGTGTCGCAAAATGCTCCGTGATTTCACGTGATTTTTTCGTTTCGTGGCTGGTCAATTGAGCCTTCCAAGGAGTTCGAAATGTACGGGGTTAAATGTTCATCGAAAACGAGGCCAAATGCAAATGATAATCAGTGATTCATTGTATTCTCATTCACAAATGAATTTAATTCATTTTAAAAGAGAAATTTTGGCTCCTGTCCTTATTAATAATTTTTGCAACTCAGGAATAACTTTCCTATCGTCTTCTCTTGGATCTATTTTTCATTATGTTCTAAATTTTAAACATCTGCAATTGGTAAAACAAAATATTGGATATTCTCAAGGCCCTATTTATTTTGTTTTTTTAAATTTGTTATTTCGATTACCATTTATCACATGTAGAATTATAAAAGTTTACAGCAACTGGTAGAGAAAAAAAAACGTGTTCATGGCGGAGAAGCCTAATAAAGGCCGTTCGAGGTTGCAATCTTAGGTTCCCCCACAATTAGTACGATACCATTAAATCTAGACAACAGACATAGTAAATAACGTGTTGAAAAGGCATGTAATAGTCCATAGCAGAATCAGTGGCTGTTCAGAATAGACATTAGGAGTTTTTTTCTTATAGATGCAAGAGATGTTGAGCCAGTGATCTCAGGAGTAAGAGAGTTTAAAACCTCTGGACCTTGCTAGAAAACGGAAAACTGCCGGATATTTTTAGGTCCTACATACATAGTGGTAGAGTTTGCGTGCCTTTTGTAGTAGCCATGGAATTGAGTGGTTGTTTCTCATGAATATATTTTCGTTAAGACTTAAAAATATTCCATCGGTGGGTCAGGAAAACTTTTCACAATGAGAACTCGGAACTTTTCAGTTTTCATTGAAGGCGACTGAAATTAAATTATAGAAGTACGGAAAGTATTCACTGGATTTCCCGTGAAAGCGCCATTGATCCGCAAATTGATTTCTAGAAAATGTGAAAGTTTTCATGACCCATCGATGAAATTTTTTAAATTCTCATGAATTTTCAGCTTGCTGTAAGTTATGTTTAGGTTTCTTTGGATGTTTCAGTTTTCATTCATCTCACAGGCTCACAAAGCCAAGTCCAGCACGGAGAATTTTCAAATGGATCATTATTGAAAAATTCCGATGATTACTCAGATCACCAGGAAAACCTAGTTTGACAGAATGTTCGTTAACTTTTGATTTCCCAATTTTAATTTGACTGCTGTCAAGACAATCATTAAGTTAGGTTGCTATTAAATTTTAACAATAGTAAAGTACTCGGTGATGCATAATAACGCTAGAACCGTCGGCTCTTAAAACAAGCATCTCTTTGAGTCAAATCTTATATAAGTGCAAAATTTGACGCAACCAAATAATACCCTACCATGATTTAAAATAGAGTCATATTTGCCAAACTATGAAATCTTGATGAGCAGACAAAAGTCTTGAGCAAAGTATTAATCCTAATTTTTATGTCTACAAGCTCAAATGTTTGATTCAAGCTGGCAAATACACAGGAATTTAACGTCTACGTGTTATAATTAAACTGTTTTGTTTGATTCTCATGGCAAAATTCTTGTTTAATTTAGCATGTCGGGCTTTCACGGAGAGCGGAAAAATGAACGAATTGCACGGAATCGATTCATTGGTTCGCCTTCGAAATATTTAGAAACTTGCCTAAAAGTTCAGTAAAGAGCCACTTTTTGATTCCTTATCTCTTGTTGGAGGTTGCAGTATTGGTGATTTTGTCCTCTAGTTCAATTGCTTTGCTTTCTCGCTGACTAGGGGATCATTTGTTTCTAAAAATTGAAAAGGCTAAGTGTGTAAACACTTCAGAAGCACAAATAGAACCTTCTACAGTTGACAATCGGCTTGAATTAGAAATCTCTGGATCTGAGAGTCTTTCTAAGGCACAAATTGCGCAACTTATGCATAATTGATCGTAGCCCAAGGCAAGTGGCGTCACTTGAACAAATAAAGCTATGATTTGACTAAACTTAACCTTTTTTTGTAGTCAACAGAAGCTGCATACTTCATCAAATTACAAACAATATTATTATTTTTTTCTTTCTTTTGTTTCATTAAGCCAGGCAAAACTTTGCGTTAGAAATTGTTTAGTCTCTTTTTATATCAAAGATGACGTTTCTTTATGTCCATTTGAAAAAGTAATTTCTCGACGACTGAGGAGTGACACACTTTCCATCGTTACAGACGAGTAGGTATTCTAGGTAAAGAACACTTCACGACCTGTAAAATACTCTATCTCTAATTTAGATCACAAGAAATCAAAGACAAATTGTGATTGAGTGAAATAAAGACATGTAACTTATTCTAGCGGAACCAACGCTATACTGCTCCCGCTGGGAGAAGAATAGTCTCTCTTTACAAGCATTCATGGTCCTTCATAGAAAGCCTCTTCACGAAACGGGGGCCGAGAAGTAAAGAAATCATTAAGCACATACAGCACATTAGACAGATCGAAAAGTTTAGGGTGAAGAACTCGGGAAAGTAGTTTTATTAAATGCAAATTCTAACACAGATTTTCAGGGCCCTTGATTTAGTTGTAAAAGAATTTTTTCTTTGTTACTGACGTCGCGCCATTTTAAAACATAATTAATGATGTCGGATGAATGTTGACACTCGTGAACGGCTTATAAATTTTTTTTCAAACTCTGAATTAATGCAATCTTAAGTGCAGGTTAATTGAAGTTATCCAATTAGAATTTTATTTGGGTTGAATGGCGGCATTTCCAGTCTATTTCATTCGGTTACCACAGCAAAAATGGTAATCTTTTTCTAATAACGAGGATTATTTCCTTCCTTACACCACAGCAGAAGACGGCCCCTTTCAGAAGTTTCTCTTATTTTAATTAGCGTCAAAGGTAAGATTTCATGTGGCAAGCGCGCTGCGATGAAACAATACTAACTTAGTGACGGAATTTCAAGAGAATGAGGTTTCGTGTGGCTGAATCAACTGTTTGACGTTGTTTGCCGTATTATTTATGGCAGTATTACACACAGTTCAATACAAGGAGTGTGCCTGACAACATAAAAACTAAAATCCTTTTCGTGAGACGTGACCCATGAAACCATTAAAATCCTGTGGCATAGACAGAGTGGACCGCCTGACCAATGAGCGTGTTCTGTTCCCACGACCCTGTTGAGCAGACACTAAAGAGGGACTTGACACAACACTGGATTCTCCGTACACAATATTGTTGCTGAGTTATTACACGCACGCGACTTCCACCACTCAAGCGTGCTCATCTTAAGATTAGCCAATCAGCGCGCAGCGCTCTCACGACCTTCACTCGCCCCGACATTTTTCAAATGCGGATTCAATTGTGGACAGTGCTTGTTTTTAAACAAGATAGCGGGATTTAATTGGACGATTCAGCGCGCTGCTCAGCATTGTTAAGGATTGTGGATATTTTTCCCACGCTCATTACAATGGATCAGTTATCATAAACAAAGGTTGAGACAAAGACTCGCATACTTGTGAATCCCGTGATTGACCTGTTGAAAATATTTCCGCACCTAACAGTCGATACCTAGCTGTCATCACTCCACATACATCATCAAGGGCATTCAATTCCAAAGCAAAAATGAGCGAAGAAACCAACTCCAGAGACCGCAGAAAGGTAAGTTTGAGTTATCTTTTTTCTAGCAAAAAATTTTTGCTTGAATTTTTGTTTTTATTTAGAGCACGATAGCAAATGCAATACGATCGCTATAATTCCGTGTTCAGGCTTCGAAACCCATCATGGAGAAAAGAAGACGAGCCAGGATAAATGAAAGTTTAAACGAACTGAAAAGTTTAATCCTAGAAGCCATGAAAAAAGATGTAAGTATTCACCTCTTCTAGGCTTAAATCACAATTGTATATTTCTTTATTGTTCAGCAAACTAGATAAAATTAATTCGACGTTTCATTAATAACTGTTTTGTCAGCAAGAACTATAAAAAGTTTAAGCGTTACAACTTTTCGCAAAGTTCCCAGCACTTTCGCGTTGTTGACCGGAGTTGACATCTTCTACACACGACTCCTTTTTTATATGTTTTGCTCAGTTAAACTCACTTTTGTTGTAGACATAAACCCAAGAACAATGTTCTTTATTCCACAAGAGAAAAAAATCTAGAAATAACTGACGCTTGCATTCTCACAGGCACATTTCTTAGCGATCAAATCGCTTTTAATGGAATTAGAAATACTTAGATTTCCTTATCTGGTTTTTTTGTCATAGAGAATAGTCAAATCTTAGCAGATGCTTGAGAGTCATGTTATGCTAAAAGTTTCAAGGGTATTATGCAAGAAGTGATGGAGAACGGAGTCAATTTCAAGTCTAGGCAAATCTCTCTTAAAGGAAACCATTATAAACCAGTAAAGATAATTTTCAAAACGATTCAAAACGCTTAAATTCTTTCAAAAACTAGAATACTTATACCATAACTATCTTAAGGGAGAGCTGAGAGACTTAACCAGTTCGGCTGTAGTCGTTGGGATATTAAATCTAATTTCAATACATTTGATGATCAAAATTAACTATTATCACAGCGAATCTACATTTTCTTTGGATTGTTTTTTTTTTTTTTAGAATTCCTGTTACTCCAAGTTAGAAAAAGCTGATATCCTGGAAATGACGGTTCAACATTTGAAAAATCTAAAAAATCAACAAAACACAGGTAAATCAAATTCCTCATTCCCTGAATTATTTGCATCTGACTCAAACTTTATGATCATGATGAGGGGTTTCGGGTCACTTTGCTGTTGTGATGTCACAGATCAATAAGAAAGTTATGCCTGAGTTTTAGGGGCCAAAAAGTGGGAATTTAAAGCAGGCTATGGACCTTATGAGGAAGTAAAACCCTTTTAAAAAGTTATTAGCATGAAATTTTCCTTCAAATCAACATTTCGAGGCTCCTAAAGACACTTTTTTGTTCAAAGGTTGAATGTTATCCCTAAGGGGTAGTGTCACTCTTCGTAAATTCCTTCAAACAGACTAATGGCTTACTTTAAAAAAAAAAAACGAAAATTCTGAAATGGAGCGTGATAGTTCTTGATAATTGTGATGATTGCAGCGAGAAAAAGTCAGGGAAATAAGATGGAAGATTCAGGTCTAGGTCCTGGAATTCGTGAATTCCACTACAACTATTCATAGATAGACTCCCCATGGGAAGTCTCAGTATTCCGAGCCGTCCGCGTGACGATTAAATCAAGGGTTCTTATGTAATTCTTAAAACTCTCTCAACAGGTAATCCATCTTCAAATCCAGTCTCCCTCGCCAATTATCGCGCAGGATTTAATCAATGCGCATCCGAAATCACCCGTGTACTGACAGGCCTGGGTAACACCGACTCTGCACTTAGGAGTAGGCTGTTAGAACATCTTGCGTCCCGCTGTCTTATTACCAAACCTGCAGAAGCTGCTGACTTAAGGGAACCACAGTCACCTCAAATTTCCTTTCCAAACCAACCAATTCTACCTAAGCCGCCGCTTTCCACAATGGCTTCTCCGGCAAATTTCTCATTCCTGCCTCAAAGCAGTCCTAGTTTTCTTCCCTCAGCTCAGTATCACTTAGCTTCCTACCCATTAACAAATGGCAAAGTGGCGGTTCTGTTACCAACAGTCAATCCCTTTTTGGTAGACTCAAGCACTGCAACCGCTGCTTCGCAACCTAGCCTTATTCCCGTATTTAGTAAAGAACCAAAGCACGGTATGTCTCCACCGGAAATGATGCCTTTAGGCTTAGATACCAGGCCGGTTTTTTGGAAATCGATTCCTTGACTAAGAAAACTCGCCAAGCTGGTCTTCGTTTTATACGAGAAGTGTGTTTAGTTCTTTTATTTTAATTACATTGTGATTCTTAAAGGATTAATTTCAATGGTTTGATTAAGGTTTAACTTAACGTAATTTTTTTTAAAATTAATGCTGAGTACATGCTAGCGACATATGTAATTCAGCTGTTAGGTAGCAAATTCGCTTTTTTTCACTTGCGAAAGAAATGAGAGATGCTGTAGTCTAGAGTGTGAAGACATATTTCAGAGATTTTGTCACAAAACAAGTCGATCTGTTATGATAATCAAGTCAAATTCTTACAAATGATTTTAAAGAGTCGATTTTCAAACCTGACAGAATGCCTCTTAACAATGAGCCTCTTTAAAACACCGAGTGCATGGCTTACGAGATTATTTAATATTCCAAGTGACACTTAAGAAAAAAATATATTTAAATTCTATTTAACAAACCATTTGATGGTTTATTTACACGTATTTTTGCTGAGTTATCGTTTTCTGAGAGTATTGTTTTAGATATCAATTACAGTGTGATTTTCCTGCTTAATATTCCTTACTATGTAAGGTATCAACAGATCAATTGGTCGATCGAAGAGGAAAATTTCCCTTTAATGGAAAGAATAACTTAACTCTTTATAAAGAATGAATTACTGATTAAATGACAACTTATATTAAGATGAATAAATTCAGCAGATCAGCTGGTGTTTGCGTACTCTTTGTAGTTGCTCTTGTTTCACTGGAGCCCATGTATGTAGTAAAACTGGGAATGTATTGCCTTGGAAACAAATGAACGAATGAAAAAAGAAAGCCAAAGATGGAAACAAGACTCAAGGGTCTGTTTTCCAGGGTAACTTAAACAAGCGTTAATGCTGTTGAAATTCATGTCCTGACAGGCCGCATTAATTGACAGAAGCTGATTATTTTTTAAAACAGCAACAGAAGTGCTTTAGAAACAACATTTATGATACAGGTGGATCTTACATGCCAGTGCCTGAATCCAGCAAAACTTTCTCTTACCTCAGCCTTCTGTAACCGAATGAATCAGAAATGCCACGGTTTTTTTCCTTTCAAACAGCCTTTATTTAAGAGCGCGCATAGAAACTCCAATCCTGAATTTAAGAATTTTAGAGTGGTCGTATTTTTTAGCAAAATATCAATTTTAAAGATTCCACTACTTGAAAGTTTCACTTCAGGTCACACCAATTTTCCAGCGTAATATAAGTATAAATTGGCTTTGCGTGTGTGCAAGCTTTGACAAAGTGAATAATCTTATTAATTTGGATTAAAAGAAGCTAAAAATGGACCCAAAGGTAACTTTACAATTGCTTTTTTGACTTTCCCGAAAGTCTGTCTAATGGCACTCTTCGTTTGCAGTCTTTGCTTTTGTTTTATAAACTTCACCTGTATGCGGTTCTGGGCGCAGTTGTATAAAGGGCGGACAATGTTATCCAACGGATAAATTGCTATCCAGCGGATAAGTGATTGTAAAACGTACTGCGCTATCCACTGGATATCCACCAGAAAGAGATTTATTCAATGGATAGCGTTATCCAACCTTCGAACAACCGGGGCTTTATATTTAATTCTATGCAATGACTCAGTGATGTAGAATGTAGAGAATGTGCAATTGTCTAAATATAAACAAAACAGGTTTCGACAGTTATATGGCAAATGAACCATTTGGCAGGTTTTTAGTGCTCACAGAAGCTCTCAAAACAGAAAACTGTCAATTAACACATGTTATTAATTCTTAATGCACCTCTTCAAGGTGATTCTTGCAAGTTAAATGGCAGGGGTTTATTCAGTTAAAAAAGGAAAAAAAAAGAAAGAAAAAGAAGACTTTCAGAGACAAACTTTATTCCACCGTGAAAAGTCCTCGTAGATTTAATTCAATTTATAGAAAGTTTAAATCTAATTGAGGGGTTTATACCTTTTGGAGCAACCATAACAGTGTCATCCATTGTTCGTTCGTCATAGAAATATTCCAGAGGTTGACTGATCTATTCAAATCCTCTTTGACGGTTGCCATTCTCTCATTAACTCAAGTCGGGCATTTTAATAGCTTCGTGCACTGTAGATGCCTTGAATTTGTCTCTCTTAAGTTACCCTTTCTGATCAGCGTGAGTTTTCAACAATCTCGCCTTCTAAACAGAGATTGTACTGTACACTTTACAGAGCGTTGTTTAAATTCTTCGCGTTTGTGTTTAGACTTGTTTTTAAGCAACAATTGTTCCGGATATTCATGAATAAACATTCGCACCAGGACTGATCGTGGGAAAATTTCAGCGCCTTTTGTTTTGCTCACGGTCGGGTCACCTTATAAGTGAACCCCATCGAGTTCGAATCATGCCATGACAATGCATGGGCACGTGCGGAAATAAACACTCATTGTGGCAGTGGAACGTTTTATTTAAACATATTTATTAGCATTGTCATGCGCGAGCTCTTTTCGGCGAGTCAGCCAATGAGCTTCGACTGTTCCCACGGACACGGTTTAGAAATTACAATGGTTTGTCTGTTTTTGCTTAATGAAGTTTTAATAAGAATCATTGTTTGCGCAAGGATCACCGCAAAGCCATAATGTAATTTGCTTTTAAACAACAGCACAGACATACTTGCCTTACGCGCTGAGAATCGCCCGACCAATCACAGCCAGACGTTCTCACGCTCTGTTAGCAAAGGTTTATTTACAGCGAATGGTACAAGCGATCTCATTGGCTCGTAGGTAACACTTTTCAATTGGCAAAATGTCCCCGAAAATTTTCCCACGCTCGGAGAAATTGCTGGCATAAAAAGGATTTAGAACGAAGTGTGGCTGATTTTACGTTTGCGGCGCGAAAAAGATTGAGCGTGGAATTGTGTGAGGAAAAAAGGTTGATGTTGTGGAAAAATGGGTCTTGAAAGTCCAACAAGGAACCCATCGACCGAGGACAGACGGAAGGTACTAAGGGTTTGAAAAGTTTCAAACTTTCAAAAAAAATTGAATGTTTTGAAATATATACTATGCTGTATTAGTGCTCAGTGAAAGCCATAACAGACTAACCAAAGATTAATTTCAAAATTTTATTTCAGTCTTCCAAGCCTTTAATGGAAAAAAGGAGAAGGGCAAGGATAAATCAAAGCCTCAATGAATTAAAAAACCTCATTCTGGAAGCTATGAAAAAAGATGTAAGCCAAACTATTATTATAAAAACGGTTAACAATTTTTTTCTTTTCCCACAAAATCTTTTGACAAGAATCGCCGGGTTTTGTTCAATTATTAGAGATCTTTGATTAACAGTAAAACAAAAGCGTGTATATATTTCCAGGGTGTAAATTTGTTGCTAAATTTTGTTTATGTGTAATGTGAACGGCCTTAGCTGTTGAATCGTTTATTACATGTGTTTAATGCCTGACGCGTTTATCTTTTTCGAGACAAGACATTGCATCAAAATTTTACAGGATTTTCTTTATTTCAGACCTCTTGCTATTCCAAATTGGAAAAAGCTGACATTTTAGAGATGACCGTGCGTTATTTGCGATCAATGAGGACTCAAAGTGCGGCAAGTAAGTCCGACACAAGATAATTTTTTTTAATTAGTGAATACCTGAAGTGAAACTCAGCGTGATGGGTACTGTTTGTATAATAAAAATCAGAGATCTATTTACAGATTTAAACGCTTGTACATTTTCAACTGTATGAATCTTGACGCACCTTGTCTTTTATTGGCATTTATGTACAGTAGACTCACCGGGATGTTCGTCAATGCTTACTAATGCACTTTGTTTTCATTTCCGCAGCTCGTGTGAGTAACACAAGCGATCCAAATACAATGGCGCGTTACCGCGCGGGATACAACGAGTGCGCGAATGAAGTGAGCCGATATCTTATGTCACTGGAAGGGTTGGATGTTCAGGTCCGCGCGCGTTTGCTCTCACATCTCGCTTCTTATTGTACGCCTTGTCCTCCGATCATGAAACCAACAACAACGACATCAGAAAAACTCCCATTGCCGCAATCACAAACCATAACGTTGCCAGTGACCTCACCTTTAGAGCTATCACGTTTTACTTCAAATCAATCAAAAAGTCTAGAGACAAGCCCAAGTTTTCTAAACACGACTCAATTTCAAATCGTTCCAGGGCAGCTGGCTAACGGAAAAATCGCCGCGGTACTCGTACCGAGCCAAAACACTCCCTTGGCCATGGTTTCTACTCCTCATCTAATCCCCGTGTTTAATAAACCGACGGTGGATTTCCAAGCGCTTCAAGGACTAAATGTTCCAGATGCTCAGGCTTTGAGACCGGAGAACGACCCTCTTTGGAGACCTTGGTAATTAACAGGAAAGAAAGATGGAAGGGCTTGACTCTCATGTCTGAGACAAAACTTCTTTTCAAACTTTTAAAATAATACCGAAGCTCATTGCTTTGCTTGAAAAGACAGCTAATAATCTGTAAATATCGCTCAAACGATCTCGCATTGTTCCTTTGTCTTCAGGACAAAGAGTCTCAAAGCGTCATTAAATTTTGTACCTTTTCACATTATCTCGCGTGGTTCTCTTTACTATTCTTTCAAGTTGTTTGCCGTAAATTCCTAAGTACATTAAGATTGCTCTATCACCACAACTTACGCACTCATGAGAATTGAACCTTCTAATGGGCTTATTTAAATACTAAAACTGATCGTGCAAGACTGTACTAAAGTTAATAAACCTCGAGGATTAAGAATTTTAAACGTTTCTTTTACAAAAACCGACAACAATGAAATAATCTTCGGCATGATAAATCCAGAGGGGTTAAATCTCTCAGTGTACAGATTGTCTAGACGATCACACGATTTCGTCTGCAATGTGGAATGAATTTAAGCGCATGTAAATTTCGCCCGAAAAAAAAAGTGTTATATTCATTCCAAATTGCGTGATTTGATTTCTTGTCCATACTACAGTAAATGGTCTCAGCGCTGGGGGTAATATGCGAAAGTGTATTCTGATCGCCCGGGCGAGTGTACTCCTAAGAAGGACAGTTGTCAGAGTTTCGACTACCTAAGCGTAAGTCATCATCAGTGTTTAGTGGATGGTTTTTACCAGCCGAAAGTACCATGTCTGGTTTGTGAAAACTGATTGTTCGGTTTAGCCGTCGGTGATGTCATTGGCTGTAAGACTGTACTATACAATTTTATGCGCTCAACTTTTGAAATTTATTTCATGTTTATTTTGTTCTAAACTGACCCGTTCAACGTGCATGGTAAAATTTCTTGCATGAATATAATTATCGTCGGCATTAGTAATGCAAACTGTCTCGCTTTGGTGTTCAATAGGTAATCACTGAAAAACGAAAGAGCGGATACCCTATTCGCATAATTGCGATCAGCCATAAAAAATTAAAAAATGGAGAGTTTTGAAAACGTTTTTATTTTTCAAAAAAAAAAAAAAAACCGCTCCGTTTCACGTGTAGATAAGAGAAACAAAGGTGAAGAATTGTCGGGAATTACTCGATTGCTGCCAACACAATCTAATAAGTCTCGAGATCATGATATATTCGCGGTTGCTAGTCGTATAAAGCACTCTTCTTTTTTGCACTCCATTCTCTGGATTTCACAAACACGCGTGCATTACAAGATTACATTGAGTCGTTCACGAATCGAAAAAAAACCTATAATTCTATTGGATGAACGTAATATTCCATTTCCGATCCCTGTCACCTTGCGCTAAGCGATTGATGTTAAACCCTGCAGACGGCGATTAAAATTAAATAATGAATAAAAAAACATGAACAATGAGAGTAGATAAACCGTACTAATTCCAGCAGAATGATTCACTTGCATAATTGCTGGCCCTCATCTGCTCTCATTTCGCGTTTAAGAGATTAAGAGTTTCTTTAATTGGTGATAATTTTTTTTATTCTCCTGACCTCGATGTGGGATTCAGGGGGTGATATTGTACGGAGAAATTAGATGCTAGTCACTCTTAGGGGACCATAAAGGATTAGAGAGAGTGTTTCCCACCGAAGAGCCGTATTTCAGAAGCATTGCCATTTTACAGCCTCGAAACTGCAGTATCAGATTGTGGACAAGCTGCAACTTTTTCCTCCGAGGTCCCTGTCGTTATATACAAGATATGAGATTACGCAAACGGTCGAGACACACAAATATCGCAAGGGCTGTTATAATGCCTGCTCGGGTATCTGGCCTCTGCGTAAGAAACCCTGCTTGTGTAATCATGCCAAACCCGAGAAAGTAGTTAAAGGAAAAGGGAAAGGAAAAAGATTTTCCTATCCTACTCTGTTCCTCCGTACCTTTGGCTCCAGGTAAACCACAGACTAATGATTCACAAAGGCCACCCACTACACCCTGTTCAGTTACCTGCCGCTAGCCTTTCCTTACTTCTTCATCATGTCAGAAATGAGACTAGAGAGTCTGCTATGTTCCGAAACTTCACGTTTTATTTTAGAAAATCAACTTCATCTCCCTCTCATTTTAAATACATAATATGATCCTATTGTTAAATCATTTGTCACTTATCGCGAATTATCAACCGGAAATCAATTAACGCTGAATAATCCCTGACAATTACCTTCAACCCCCATCAAGTTCCTCCAAAGGAAATTTTGCAAAAAAAATCTCTCTCAAGAGAGCTCTACCCAACCGAATGATTTGTCAGTTGACTTGAATTTAACTGCCTTTCCAAGACAAAACTATATTACTACTCGAATTTCTCACTATTAAATGACACAATTCCCAGAGGTATTCAACAAAAGCTCAAAAAGACAAATATTTTATTTCAAATAGGTTTGTAAATAAATTTAGAATTGTTAATGTTCTTTCTATAACTATTATTGCCATCCAAATTAATTTATTCAAGTAAGGAACATGTAGTAACAAGTTCTAAGTCTCTACTCTAAGTGTAAACTTTAGAGCTGGGAAATACCAGATGTATAAAAAAATGCCAACATCAACAAGATTGTTCAACCTCTCAAGGCAAAAATGAATATTTTAAAGGCAAGCATTTATAACTTCACAAGATAACTTATTTCAACTTCCTGCAAAAGTAGTTGCCTTTCTTTCCATAACACCATGAACACAAATCAAATTTAACCACAATTAAGCCAGCAGTTCCAACAGAAATTATGAATGTAAGAGAGAAACTTAGGAAAATTGAAAACAAAGCAGAAAAGTTCAAAAAAGGAAATAAATAAAAAAAGCAGAAAAAAATTTTTAAGGTTTGTGCTTGGAAAAAAAAAAGTTTTGTTGTGTAAGTATTTGGCTGGGTAAATACTTCACAAATGGTCATCCACTTTCATGGGACAACAATAGGAACAAACAAAAAACCACACTCAAACACTGTGTTACATCAAACTTTCTGGTAACCTGTTTACTTGTCAAAAAAATTCCATTTCAACAAAAGTAAATCTAGCACACATTAACCCTGTTGTGGAAATATTAATAAAATCCAATCTCTAAATCTGTTTAAATCAAAGTCTTCAAAGTTCTTCAAATCTTCAATGCAATGCAAAGTGGAATCTCAGGGAGTTTCAGAAATATTTATGTTTAAGACCAAATGAATTAAATATTTCAAAATAATACAAAAATCACTGTTGAAGAACAAGCCAAGGTAGCTCTTGAAAAGTGTTTTCCAGGAGATGTACAATAATTCAGTCGCTGCAACTGCTGATTATCTCCAGATTAATCAAATATCTAATAACATTTTCAGCTTTGGAGAAGGCCAGAACAAAATGTTTAGTACGAGGCTTTTCTGTTTACTTTTTTAATACTTGAAGAAGAAGAATCAACAATTCTTCCCCAAAGTGGAGGTGGATATTTACTTTGAGCCCCACTGAAACCAAGGTGAATAATTGTTTTTGTATATCCCACACAGATACCAAAAAATGAGTTCACTTCATTCAATGTGCTGAAAAATAGTTGTAAATTAAACCAAACACTGAGTACAAAAAGTATGATTTACTTAAATGTGGTATACACTAACTTCAAACAAATATACCAGCCTTTTTGATTCAATCTTTATAACTATAACACCACACCGTAAGTTATCACATGATTAAATAAATAAATTTTTCTGCCAATATAATGACTACATGTTTCTACACTTTGTTTCCAATATCAATCTAGATTTTAAACATGTCTGATGCGAAGTTAGGTAGAACTGTAGACTTAAAAGAAACTGTACCCAAATAAGGGCCTCAAATGTAACCCTTTCAAGGAACAAAAACAATGACAACAAAAAAATGAGGAGTTTTGAGTTGCAACAAAAGCAGCCCTCACTTTGGGATCTACCAGTTTCACAAACATTAAGGGCCAGTTATTTAAACATAGTTTATCTGCTGTTTAGCAAAACCGTATCCTAAACAATTCTCAATTTAGCTGGACCTTTTATCTGAACCTATTTTTATGATCAGTGTCAAGAGGGTAAAAGCTAATGATGTAAGGACATTTCTTCAAATAAATCAACCCTTTCACAGAGAAAGCCTGAGGCCCACTGATTGTGTTAAACTGTGATTTTGGTTAAACTTCATGTAAATAAGCTGCCCAAACCCTTTAATCGCTTAGAGTGACCAGCATGTAATTTCTCCTTACAGTTTTACTGCTGAATCACTCACAAAGATTATGGGAATAAAGGAAATAATTACCAATCTAAGAAACTTTGTCTTTCAACCAAATTCTCCTTAACAGTATCAAAGGAAATACATGTTCTCTGATGTTAGGAAGTGCAGTATTAAATGAATGACATCATGCACTGTGCCAAAGTTGATCAACCTGGATATCTTAAGGAAATTTACCATTTCTGCTTTTTTTTTTTGGTCATTTTGTTCACACCCTTCATTTCTAAGTTTGAGAAAAAAATTAAACAAAACATAAAAAGTGTTCTGTTTTGTTTCTGAAGCTGTGCTATCTCAATCCAGTTTTTGTTGTCTGTTGGAACCAGTAACAGTTAAAGCCAAATGTTTGCCAGAATAGTGTATATCACTCATCAATGTGTAATCAAATACAGGAAAATTATCTTGTTTTAAACAATCTTAGAAATATCAATAAAAATACAATATTTTTCATTACTCTAAACAAAGTGCAGATATGAATTAATTTTGTACTTAAATCCATAAATTTCATTTTTCAATGTCAATTGTAAAACCATGAATGACTTCTCTGGCTTAACAACAGTAACAAAATAATATAGTGTCAATATTTACAATGATGTGATCAAATATCTTTTACACTCATATCTGATATAGATGTTAGAGCTTTGATGCATCAATTAGGTTAACTGAGGAAGGAGCATGCAAACTTGCCTCAAGTATCACATCATCTTTTTCATGCAGGTCAATTCTAGAAAGCAATTGAACTGTATTTAAGAGAAATCTACAGTTTCTTTCTTACCATACAAAAGGGAAATTGATGAAAAAACTTAATTTTTAATCCTTCTTAACATCTCTCAAATCAAAAAAATATAAACTTTCAGAAAAATGCAAAAAAGGCTGCACTGAAAGTACTAAATAAAGCTATCATATGTCAAAGCACATCTTACATGATCATGGACAGCAAGATTCTTAGCTAACTGTGTTTCTTCATGCTCTACCTTGTTGTTCTGAGACAAATTTTCCTCCAGCAGTATGTGTTTTCTCTTTGAATCATGAAAATCTACATCATCTTGGGAGAACCCATTTTCCAGGACATCTTTTAAATCAGTTGGTTCTTCAACATCTTTCAGCTTCCTCTTCATCCCACAACTGCCAACATCAGCAGTTAAACTTTCATTACGAGCAATCTTACAAGGTTTTGACTCCTCAGCCAAAGCCATCTTGTCATCTTCATGCTTCCTCTTAACTCCAGATGTATTAATATCTTCTGTCATAGCATGCTCGTCAGCATCGAGTTTCCTCTTTGTTCCACACGTTGCTGAATTGACCATAACAGCAGCAGTCTTCAGCTCATCATCAACCTCCCTCTTTGTTCCAGACATCTCTGTGCTACCTTTTAAAGATTGGACTTTCTGTTCACCACCATCTGTGCCATCTGGGACTTCTGCATTCACATTTGATGCAGGATCACTGCTCCCCCCTGGATGATCTGAACTCAAGGGAGATTTTGGTTCATCTGTATGGGGTACCCCTGTCTCTACAACTACATTTTTGTCATTTGGTTCTAAGAAAGACTGATCAATGGAGTTTCTTTCCTCCTTATTGTTGTTATGATCTGATGAATCAGCAGAAGCGGAACTTAAATTCTTATCATTTACTGAATTTTGCAGTGTTTGACTGTGTCTATTTTGAGCAGTGTTGATAGAAGCAGCAGCTGAAGTAGTGGAGGTGCTTGCCTTGAATCTACGCCCTCTCACACTTGGGTTACTTAACTTCTTAAAGCGATCTCTATAACTAGAGCTGCCATCTCTATAAACAGCAAAAGATGGAGTTCCAGGGGGGGTAGGCAACAAGGCAGGACCCCTCCCTAGGAGAGAGCTGAAACGGTTACTAGTCAATGGACTGTAAGACTTCACTGGAAAGGGATCAGAATAAGCAGGTTTAAAGAGATACTTAGGTGTATGGTAAGGACCCCCTGGAGTTCCAAAGTCAAAATTCATCTGTTGCACTGGTGGATAATGACTTTGAAAAACATAGGGAATGACTGTCTGAACGGGTTGATATTCCTGAACTCTTTGCGAGACATAGGGGACATTGTAACCCACGCTGAAATTACGGCCGTAGCCATAAGGGGTCAAGCTACCAGAGAGGAGCCGTGAAGGGATTTGATATCTATCATAAACCGTGGATGTGAAATGCGAATCCCAGTATGGCAAAATGTCCATATCGTACACACCGTTGTAGGAAGATGGAGGTGGTGAATTCCAATCGTTTGAGTCGCTATTTACTGGGTAATAGTTCGACCAAGGTATCGGAGAGGATTTCCTGTTGTTTGGTCGGTTTGGCAGCTGGGGAGGATCGGGTAACTTCTTTTTCCACGACGTGCAGATATTGGTCAAAATAAGATTTGAAATTTTGCGATGTGCTCGCATTCCCCAATGAATCCCGTCTTCGGCTTGCGTGAAATTATCCTTGTTTTTCAACTCGTTGAATAAGTCCAAATAGATTTTCTTCTGTTTTGTGGTAGCGAGCCGTGCGAAATTATTCGCTGCCATGATCTTATCCACTGGGATTGTGAGAAATCCCTTGCGAAGGAATCCTCCCTTGCATCGTTCAGCCAGAGGAAGGGCGGCATTCCAAATGAACAGTACACTAAGAGGAAACATTTCATTTATTTCCTTTAAAAGCTTGTCTAAGTTCTCTTTATACTGCTGCAAATCATCGTCGCCATAATGGTGTAAATCCCAAAAGGTTGAATTCATGATTATAATGTCGGGCCCACATGTTTTCAACTCATTCAGAATCGATGCCATGTGCTCGCTGTAAGCCCGAGTTACAAAGTAGTACTTGAAAAAAACCTCGCTTTCTTTGAATTCTCGCACTTCTCTGTACTCGATGCCATTCACCATTTTCCCTTCTAGCTTTCCACCGCTAAGAAGTTTGTCACCGAGGAATGCAAGCTCACCCTTCGCGCGTAGTTCTCTCTGCATCAGATAACGACTGTCTTTTTGAGTCCACAAGCAAACAAGGTCTTTGTAGACAGAACGCTGGATGGAATCACCAATAACAATAATTTTTCGGTTTTGAAAAAGGTCTCGAACATCTTGGTGGAAAAATATAGCCATTTCCTGACTCAAAACAACATACAGGTTAATCAATGACAAGACGCCATTACGCCCTCTAACTATCGAAAGAAATACAACACTGTCGGTTTCACGTGACATGTCATTCTGTCACGTCAAGTATGAATTGCTTGAAAATTCTTCGAAAGGCTTCCAAAAAATGTCACGCTGTTATGGTTTATGCGACGAAAAATGATGAATTAAAAAGAAAAAAGAGAAAAGAAGAAAAACAGGTCGTGTTTATCTCAAAACGTCTTATTTCCCCATAACGAAAACAAAAACATGTTACTTTTCAATGTTTTCAGTTTTATAAATTATCACACTTTTGAATTGACAGGAAAGAAAGAAAAAGTAGACTAGAGGGGGAAAAATTAGAATAATGCGTCGTGTTCATCTCAAAACTTCTCATTTCCCCACAAAGCAAACAAAAACGTGTTTTCAGTTTCATAAGCTATCACATCTTGACCTACAACTGAAACAATAGATGAGTTGTCAAATTACGTATCACGTACAAAATTTGTAAAAATCGAAAGCTCTTAGCTGATTCTGAGGGTTCCGACAACGTTATTTTCAGAGCTATTTATCTTTTTATTGTAGATAGTTCGTTACATAAATAGCCTCTATCACCTTTACACAAAAATTATCGACTATTCTAACTTTTCTTTATTGTAAACTCCCAAGCAATCAGCTGTGCCAAGAGAAAATGATGTCCCATTATTTCAACTTGGCCGTGTATTATTAATAGTTGCAGCTATTTTTGTCAGTTTGATTTTAATTCATCTAGCTCATAACGAAGAGTTCTTGAAAAGTTATATCTTTTGAAGTGTTGATCAGTGGCTAAGGCTCCAAGTTCTCTGATCTAAAATTGAAAAAAATACATGTATGTCAAGCGACGGGGAGAATCGATGTTTAGATGCTAGGAGGGGGCAAACTCCAAGTGAATCTTATGAGTTGCTAAATGTTGTCAGATCGCATATCTTTCTGATACAGCTTATAAAACACTTTTTTTTTTTTTTTTTTGAGAACGGAGGCAAACATGAGGAAAGATATTCATGCGCGGGAGTACGAGCAAGATGAGAAAATGGCTTTTTTTCGCGCTCCTCCTCTCCTGCGAACCAGGAGATCTGAGAACTTGAAGTAAGATTAAACAGCAACCCATTGTTTGCAATTTTTCAATTTCTCGTATAACTTTTCCTTGAAAATGTATTTGTATTATAAGTGGAAATTGAAAAGGTTTAAAAGTTTGTCCTTTCGAAAATGAGCTTTAGCCACTGATTAACACTTCGCCGCTGTGAAAGGTCTTTGAACGAAACTAGGCTGTCACTTCGGCGATGGCAATAATTGTTCTTCTTTTTTCATACTTCCGGGCCAATCTCGTGTCAGTTTGCATTCTGTCTCTGATAACTGGTTACTCTAAAACCGTGTGGATGCTTAATATTAAATTTTCTTGGGAAAATATGGAAATTTAGTCTCATTTGATGTCATGTATAACTCTCCAAAGAGGGGAGCGTTGCGTGACACCGTAAGGAAAGTACTGAAAATACAAATGTTGTTGTTTAATGTCAACTTCTGATGAAAGCTTTATGAGACTGAAACTGCAAAAGAAAAGCTGTGTCTGCTCTTTAGTATTCATTTTTTTTCTCATCAGCTTTACTTAAAAGACTTCAGGGAAAGCGGGGATAACTAAAGGGGAACAAGAAATTGTTCAAATTTCACATTTCTATACTAATCTTTCTCCCATGGGAAATCTGTTGCAAGGAAATTTTATTAAGCTTTTTAACTGTGCATAAGTTTTTTATCGTTCAAATTTTCCTAGTAATTATATTTGATTTGTTTTGCAATTTGCCTCTCCGCCCTCCCTGCCTTTCCCAATAACTTTAATTCTGGTCCATCCCCTCTTCTTTGGCGATCTTAAGTTTCAAAGTATATTAAACTGTAAAAGAAATTTTATCATGTTGTGAAGAAGGATTGGAAAATTTAAAAAACCATGCATGATTAAGACAGACAATTTGACGGAAAAGTTCACGTAGAGTTAACCGATTGCTAGGGTCATCGCAGAGGTCTTCAAGAAGATTAGATAAATAATGATAACATGAGATAATATTTACGAGAGATAGATATGTTTGTTTCATTTATCAAATAGGCGTAGCCTCTTGTTGATAGATTTATTCAATGACAAGAATCGTGATTGACATTATTTCAATAGATTGATTTAAAAGCGTTAGATTATTAAGTTTCAAGTCAGTTTTTTAGCGGAATCGAATTGAGAAAG
This sequence comes from Pocillopora verrucosa, assembly GCF_036669915.1. Lineage (NCBI taxonomy): Eukaryota > Metazoa > Cnidaria > Anthozoa > Scleractinia > Pocilloporidae > Pocillopora > Pocillopora verrucosa. Next base: position 7,657,327 of record NC_089314.1, read on the forward strand.
AAGTCATTTTGTTGTCATTATTCTGTCTCTAAATCCGCTTATCTGGTGGAGAATCTGCTAACTTGTAAAGTGAGACTGTTGTAACGACCCGCCACAGAAGTAAGTTTACATTGAAGTTTTTTAATTTAGTTACAAGATAAAGACTTGATTTGTGTTTGTTCTGATTGCGAATTATAAATGTATTTCTTTTAGATCGAATAATTATTAAAGCTTGGATTGATATTATGCGGTTTGTGGTGGTCATTTGATCTAACCAGTTCCGAGTAAGGAAACAATGTTAAACATTAACAGCTATCTAAAATATACGCAAAATCGAACACACTTTTCTTTCCTTTTGATTCCCATATGTGTCTTCTGAAAAACTTAAAAAAACTTGTCTGGCTCGTTAGATTTCTTACAAGTTTGTTTTAAATCAGAATTATTATCCAGTTCTTTTAACTTTTTGTTCAGGCCATTTGAAACCACATATCTTCTCAAGATCTATGACTAAGCCTGTCCCGATTGAGCTCGGCAACTTTCGGCGTTTTGAGCAACGTTTTGCGGGTTTCTAGAAACTTCGAGAAATGTTTGCCTTTCTGAGTAATTTTTTGACAATTTATAGATTTAGAGCGCATAACAAGCGTGAAAAAATTCAACGATTTCGTTGAAAATTAACGCATAACCTGTCACTTGACAATGTTTCGCAGGTCTGTTGCTTTTTTTTTTCTAATGTTATAACGGATAATTAGCTAAAATGACGATCGACAAATGAACCACGTGTTTCGTTCTGTTAGACTTAATTTTCGCCCATATTTGCGAGCAACTCTTTAAAGCTCAGTTCCAAGCTTTTCTTAACCGATGTTAACAATTAGTGTAAAGACATGGTTTGATGCTACTCTGGTTTACAGATTTAATGAATGTAACCCAAGGAGTTACAATTCATAGACCCAACGTTTCGACACTCCTGTCTAGTGCCTTCATCAGGGGTGATCTAAACGCTGCAACAAGAGGTCCTTTTATATGATCACTAATTAGCGGCCTTTTTTCTGACGAGGTGAACTTTAATATGAATTAGTGTAAACATCGAGATATAAAGCTGATGAAGAAATTTAGATAGCAACCTTTTGGATTTTTGGTTATTTTTAGCAACTTTTTTGAATTTCAGTAAGTAATTTTTCCAGCATTTTACCCTAAACACACGATGGTTAGATCGCGTGACTCAGTTTTCGTTCTAGCGTGACAAGCGGATCGACGGGGTACGTCATCGTGAGGTACTCAGGCCGATATCCAATCAAACTTTCCGTTAGATAATTGTGACGTAAAGGATCACTGTCTCACCGATCAGTAAACGAAAGAGCTCAGATTGTGCTTCCCTGAGCATACTTAACATTCTGTATGATGAATTTATACCCTTGAGCTCTTTTTATTGTTCTGTCTGTTCGAGGGAAACATGCGTCGCTCAACGAAGGTTCATCCTCTGCGACCGTCGGACAGCCAACTTGACTCTTACCCTGAAAAGTCCACTTACTGTGTCAAATACTCAATATTTTTCATGAACGTTATCTTTTGGCTCGTTAGTTGTCTGATCTTGGCAATCGCTTCTTATGCTATGGTGGAAAAACAAGAAATTTACGGTAAACTAAGCCGTATGACCACCGATCCTGCGGCGATTCTGTTGGGCGTCGGTATCATAATGTTTTTAATTTCCTTCACTGGTTGCTTGGGTGCACTGAGAGAGAATACGTGTCTGCTGAAGTTTTATTATTTCTCTCTTAGCTTCATGTTGTTGTTGGAGATCACAGCCGCAATTTTGGGCTACGTGTATTCGGGAAAAGTCAAAGCCGAGATGCATAAAGCATTCACAAAGATGATCGATAACTATTTGGACGACCCAGATCTGCAACTCATCATAGATACTACACAAAAAGAGCTGAAGTGTTGTGGTTCTGAAAAATACGCCGACTGGGAAAGGAATGCTTACTACAATTGTTCTTCTCCGTCGATCGAGAGTTGTGGCGTCCCCTATTCTTGTTGCAAAACCGACGAAGTCAACTCACAATGTGGATTTGGTGTTTTGACGCTTTCAGAGAACAAAGCCAGTGAAGTTATTTACACTCAGGGATGCTTGAAAGGTGTGGAGGATTGGTTTCGAAGTAATCTCATCTTAATGGCGTCTATAGCGGCTTGTCTACCCGTGTTACAGCTCATTGGGTTCTGTTTGGCTCGGCGGTTTAATAATGACATTAACGATGTGCTGGCGATGCAGGGAAGGAACTGAACTTTGTTCAAGAAAAAATTCAGAGTATTTTTTTCGTTGTAGTGTTTAACTTATATTTGCACATGCTTGGGATTGCATCAAACAACTGTAGATATCGATATTTAGACAGAAAACTTTCAAATTAAAAGTAGGCGATTTAAATTATATATTAACCTTCCTTGTTGTAGTTAAGAAATATTTGCTTTAAACACTAGTTTAAATGCATTTCTATGTGTTACAAACCGCAGGGGCAACATCTATTACGAATGTAGAAGTTTTTTTTTTCCCGCGGATCTCACTTCCTTCTTCAAGTGCCCGTGCACTTAACTAGTTTATTGGACCTGTGTGTGAAGCCATGTTCAGCTTATCAAAGTTTGACAATATCTTCTTTATCCCGAGACTGAGTCAGAAGAGTGAAGTACTTTCAAGAAGGTTGAAAATCGTATTGGAGTGAAGAAAGGGATGCTAGTTTCAGGTGTGCATTCATTGAATAAATGTATTTGTATTTAGTACGAGTGTATAATAAAACAGTAAATAACTTTGAAGGCATGCTCTGATTCAGAATACTCAAACTCAGAACATCTTTTGTTATTTACCTCCAAGATCAGTAAGGCCTTGACACAGTCATGCGTTTGAATCACTGTTTTTTAAGTGGTACTTAATGTAAAACAATTTTTGGGTGAAAATTTGTTAATGCAAAACTTTTTCCACGGCAAATGACACACTACAACCACACAGATGTGTTAACAGAACTGATTGATTGATTCAAAACAAAACTGATTTGAACTGATTCAAATTTTTAATGATGGTTTGATTGAGAACACCTTATATAGTAGCTTATCCATACTTTTACCAACAATAGAATTTTTCGAAGACCTAGAATTTGTTTTGTGCTTGGAGGGGATATGTAAAACCATAACCAGCCCCATTGCTGAATTTGCTGAAATACACAATTTCACCATCTTCAAACCTTGATCAAGGGAACTGAACATATTGTCTCTTTCAGTGGGCTCAGTCACCAACTGAGCACGTGCACCAACAAACCCATCTTTGGATGCTAACTAGTGAGGTTTGCATAACTTGGTGGTCAAATCAAGTGTTTGGAGGGGAAACCACCATTATCACTAAACTTGCTCTCAAGGGGAAAGGGGAAAGAATTGAGGCTGTCCCAAATTCAGAACTCAGGACTCCTAACCTCAGCTGAGACGGCATCACTGCTTGCATGGGACTGAAAGAAGTGGAGGAATTTGGTTGATGCTCTACATACAACTTTGTATGATGAAGTCAGGGGCTGATATCCTCCTTCATAAAGTAGCTATGCTTCACCTACTCACTCATAAATCACAAGGAAAATAATTGTGACTGTAAGCTGAAATCATGCAGTACTATCTGCTGTAAGACATAGTTATTGACTAAACAAAGAGCCATGTGGTCATTTCTAGTTTCACTGACATCTTGTTTAATTCCACAACATACCCTAGAATTTTTGATTTTCCACAAAATGATATGCACCAGACTTTGCTCTAAAAAGTTCCTCAAATACTTAAACTTGAATTCAAATCTTGCTCTTAAAGTTCAACTTCTCCTAGAATCCGAAGCCCTCTGATACATGATATACCATTCACCATTTATTTCAACTATCCATCATCTAGTGCTTCACAACCCACTATTGGGGCTGCAAGCTGAACTTTCTTACGAGTTGCCATCTTGCATAAAGGTATCCCCAGAAATGAAATTTAATTCTCCACCAAAAAATTAGAAAGTCATCAATTAAAGCATTTCAGAATGAGATGATTACTCCAAATTTTTTTTCAATAAAATATCACGATAAGGTTTGCTAAGTATTTATGCGCACAGATGATTGTCAGAATTGTGCATACTCTGCTTACATAAGAACTTATTGCAGTCAACCTATTAAAAGTGATCACAATCTCAAGGCACTAACTTGCAAAAGTACTTCTGGCAGTACAATTTCTTGTTGTCTCTTGCATAGCAAATAAACTGGTACTAACAAAATAAAGCCCCTGATAATCACCTGAAGCTACCTCAAGCTTAGTAAACAATTGATGAGTTATGTAGATAATTTTTAATTTACCATAGCTTTTTGCTGAGCAATTGTCACCATAAGGAAACCCTAACATGGAGAGCCAAGAAACTCAAAGGGTGAAAATCAGCCACATGACCTCTCTTATTATATATGGTGAGACTTTTTTTTATATATTCACTTACACGTCAGACAAGGACTACAATATATGTTGGGTGATAATTCAAAGCTATTCAAAACTTAACCCTTTGATCTCTTGGAGTGACTAACACTGAATTTCTCCTTACAGTAATACCCCTGCATCAAACATAAAGATCACACAAATAAAGAAAATGATCACCAACTAAAGACTCTCTTGATTGTGACGCACATTCTCCTTGTCATCACTTTAGGAAACATATAGAGAACCCTTTATGGAGAATATGCATTATGATGTTATGGTGTAGAGGGCTAAACAGCTGGAGCCTTCAAATCCAATGTGCATCTCCTCACCATAATCAGGTCACTAAAAAGGTCCTGCTCAATTTAACCACTAACAGCATTGTTTTAGGCCTGAATTTCTTTCTTAAAATTGTTCTACCCCCTATCACCATATCCTCTTGGTTTGTCTCTATATGTGGATGTGCATGGATCAAATAATGTTATGAATATTGTTCTATTAATAATCTATTTATGATAAATTCCTCCTTGAAATAGCTATCTGCCTGGAAAACGTAAGATTTGTTATCAAGTTGGCTTGTTTACTTTGTTCTAAATATCACACTACTTCTAAGTCAATTTACTTAGGCATTAGAATCCATTAGACAGTTATAATCTATAATTATTTATATATTAGAATTATGCAACAGGAAGGTGTTCTGAGTGGAAGATTGGCATGTGATCCTTTGTGCAAGTGCTGGTTATTCCACAGTTACAGACTTGGCCAAGTTGCGTGGACAATCCACCTGCAGAAGACCAATAAAGAGCAAGCTCAAAAACATTGTTACATTTGTTAATAACAATATCATAACCCTGGTTAGAGGGGAGGTGAGGGTGTAAACTCTCAAATGAAAGGAGATCAGCTCTGTGCTGTCTGTATAAAATGGTGCCAGCAAGCAGGTTAGCATTTTTAAATAACAACCATCAATCCACAATAGCTGCCTGCTAAAGGTGAATTGAATGGAGCGTTGAGTAGTTGCAAAGATGAGGTCAAAGAGACAATTCAAAATATATAACAAAGCTAAAGAGGATCATAAAAAAGATAATTTCCATTGTCTCAGGCCATTGTCAGACAGAGTAAAGCTACAGAAATTCACTGGCAAAAGCCCATGCACAGTTCTCCTGTAGGAGATTATAGGGGATGGGTCTAACAATAACAAGAATTCACTGAAACTTGAGCAAAAAAGGATATATTTCTGGCAAAAAATTAAATCAAAGAACTGCTAAAAAAATTTCAAGAATATTATCTGCTGGCTGGTTCTCTTTGTCTTCATCATCCTCTGGACTTGTTTTGCAATTTCAATGCCACTGACACTACCTAAAGACATCTTCCTGCTTTTTTTTAGTTCCCCTGAATGCAAAAAGTATGCAAACACACTACAAGGGTTGTTTTATTGTCACAGCGTTTTTAAGCCACATTTATAAGTATGTGCTAGGCAATTCAGGCAGTCCGAAAGTTTAACCAATCAAAAAACAGGATTTACTATGTCTTGCCTGCTGATGCTGCTGTCTTTAAAATAAATAAATATATCCTAAGATTTAATAAAATTCTCAGGTCCATCTCCATGACTACATGTATATAATGAAATAGTCAATGGAGAAAATTAATATTAAAATTGATCACTTGTGAGAGTTAGAGGGACCAAAGAAAAACTGTTAGTGTAGAATGGTTGCCCTCAAATGCATTCACTGCCTCACATGTGACCTTAAACAATTGTTACTAGTAATTCACAAATTTTGTCATTCATGATGTAGAGTTACAGGGAGGATTAAATCGCTGATGTTGTGGTTTGTATTTGGTCTTGTCTTGAATGTTAGCCATTCACTCACATCATATCCACGAAGCACAGCAATGTGAAAAGACAACAACTGCAGTGGAATGACTGACAAGATTCCCTGAAGGCAGTCAACAGTTCTGGGCACCTCAAGAGTGCGGAAGGCGTGGTCTTTTACTTCTTCATCACCTTTATTGCAAATTAGTATGGGGCGCCCCTGAAAAAAAATAACATAAAGAAATAAAATAAAAAGTTTTTGATAGGTGTGGAAAAACCTCTTCAGAGCTAAATTTTACTGATTTTAGAGCATTCCAAATTTTCATAACTTGTGAAAACTCTGTCATAAACATCCTTAAACATTTTTGATAAATACAAACTAATAGAATCTTGGGAGCTTCATATCAATCCTCCCTGTTTTTCACATTCCAAAATGTTCCCTTGACTCTGTCTCCTCAATCAAATTCTTGTTACCTAATTGCTGGAAAAGGTGTTGATGCTGCAGTGAGAAATTTCTCTTTGTTCACCCCTAGAGTGAATGGCCAGTTTACTCAATAAAGCTGTCAACAGGACTTGACTTGTAAAAACAAATTTTGTAAACGTTTTGGCTTCTTCAAAATCAAAAGATCATCATGCACAAGCAGAGAATTAAGATGAGGTTCTTTTTACCTGGCGTGCTGTCACCTGCTGTAATGCATTCATGCATTTCTGTAAAAAAAATTAAATCATGTAGATTTAAGGACACAAACTTTTGGTCACAATTTTTAAACATGCAAAAAAAAAAAAAAACCTTCAGTTTATGGTGAGAAATTAGATATTAAAACCATATGAAACAATTAAGAGGATGAAGAGTGCAGAATTAAAATCAGTGTGAGACAGATTGCAAATCAGCGACTATTTTTCATTACCACAAATTACCAAGAGGCTCAAGTATGTTTTGGTGGAAAGGGAATCAAAGACATTTATCAGAAGCTTCTAACTCACTGCACTTAATTAATGCACAAATATCACCATGGTTTTTATAATAATTCAAACACAACCTGGCTACCCTTTGAATGGGTGCTAGTCTCTTTAATAAAAAAGGTTAAAATTGATGATTATTATTGATAATTAATGAATAGCTCTAAGAATACCCAATATACAGCTATTGGAACTACTCTGTTTAAGTCTCACTGCTTTTTTTGTTAGGCTTTATACATTTTCAGTTGAGCCTACACTAAAGTGAAAAAATAAACAATTTTCTAAACAAACCGCAAATACTGCATCCCTTGACACCAACATAATAACAGGCATGTTCTTATCCACAAGAGCTAATGGACCATGTTTGAGTTCCCCAGCAAGGATACCTTCTGAATGCATGTATGTCAACTCCTTAATTTTCTGGAAATAAAAATTAAAAAAAAAAAGAAGTTTAGGTAAAAGTTTGATTTAATGTCTGACAAAAAAAAAGCTTAAAAATGACTAAAACTATTATAATGATGGGTATTCTGAAAATTTACTACCTAGTGTTCTCCTTGACTTAGAGCAGGATAGAATTTATAAAGTAGTTTTCCAAACTGGTAAATTGAGAGTGTCATCTGTTAACACTTTCAATTCCAAGATCTCAGTTCTCCACACTGTTTGCCATACATTTAGTATAGTTTAGTTCAGAGAATTTAGCATCAAATCAAACAAGATCTCCTCCTTTTATACTTTTTCTGTTTTCTTGTTATCTTTCAGCTTGAAATTGTTAGTATTGCGGTCACTCCTAGGCAACTGAAAGGGGAAATAAGTGCTCCAACCTGAGGTAAATTTTGCCTTTTACTGAGTGCCTAATACAGAGAAAACTAGAACTACTTCTGAATTGTTTCTATGCTTTTACTAGTAAGGAAATTTGTAGCAGTCTCTTTTTTGATACATGCAATAGGTCACACTGTAAAAATTCACCATGTAAAAACCAAAAACCATCCATTCACCAATAAAAAAACAAAGCAATTTAAACTGCATATTAAGTATGACTCCAACTGATCAAACATATGGTATAACTCTTGAATCAAACCACAAGGCAACCTTACATTACTGAGAAAACTGCATCAATTTCAAATGAAGTTCATTACCAGAGCTCCTTCCAGGCAAGTTGCAAACTGAAACCCTCTGCCCATAACAAGGAGACTCTTCTGCTGATACATCTCTTGTGCCAAGGACTGGATTTCTTCATCTAATTTTAGAACCTCCTTAATCAGTTCTAGGTAAAATTATGATAAAAACAGCGAGAGTTAAGCAAAGGAACTGGTTAGGTAACAATTATTAATGTTATTACTTAAATCCACATGTAAATACTAACTTTTAAACTGGATTTTATAAATAAACTGTTGTGTTCAGTTAGGGTCCTGCGAGGAAGTTTCTGATGGGTATTTAAAGTTTCTCATATGTTTAATGTGTGGGTCATGTGGTGGCACAATGGGTGGTGCACTAGACTCCAAGTTGAGACTGGTCTTGATCAAGACCTGGCCTGATCAATGTGTTGCATTCTCAGGCAAAACACTTTAACCCTTTACACCCTATCATCAGTATGCATATTCTCTATACTGGTCTCTATACATTTCCTAACGTGCTGGCAAGGAGAATTTGTTTAACAATCAAGAGTTTCTCCAGTTGATTATCATTTCCTTTATTCTTGTGACCTTAATGTTTGATTCAGGGATGATACTGAAAGGAGAAAATAGATGCTGGTCACTTTTAGGGCTTAAAGGGTTACAGAGCCTCTCTCCACCCAGGAATATGTATAAATGGCTACTGCTAAATAGTCAAGGAAGTGTGATGAAATGCTGAGAGGTAACTTGGCGATGGACTGGTATCCCATCCTGGGGGCTTGTAGTGATACTCCTAGTTGCTTCATGCTAAGGAAACTGACTGGGTGGACCTCTTAGCTTGAGTAGTGACTACTTTGCTATGTGATATGTAAAATCTTGTTTCATAAACTGCAAATTTACCTGGTAATTTCTTCATCCCTTCAATTATTTCCTGACGCCGCTGTTGCATGGAAATTCTATCTTCAGACATCATCAGGGCAAACATAGTCAAAGCAAGGAACTGACTTGTGTAAGCCTACACAATACCAAAATATGGTCACACTTACCAAAAGTTAACAAATGAAGAAAAAAAAACCCAGCCCAGTCATGGCTTTTAATAGTTTGGTGACATAATACAAAGAAGAGAAATTATATTTTCCCTCCTTATAACTTGCCAAATGAAAAGTTTCATTTTAGCTGGACAGCACTTGCTATGAAATTAGTTTTAAGTGACATAAGCAAATTTTGCTACATTTAAAGCACCTTTGTACTTGCAACACCAATTTCTGGACCAGCATTGATGTGACATCCACACATACTTTCTCTAGAGATTGAGCTTCCCACTGAAAATAAACAAAAACAGACACAAAAAACAATAAAATAATGGTGATCAAATTTTTTGATACCGTGTTAGTAACAACTTACAATATCTAAACTAAAAAATTAGCAATACAGTTACTGTTACTGTAGTTATCAACATGAGCATGATGAAAGTCTCTTAAACATGGAGTACAAAAGATTTGTCAAGAAAGGTGAACACTATTATCTCCTTCAACAAATGCCACTCTTTTGTAGCAAACAGATCTCAGTAAAATTAGTAAAGAAATAGAAGGGAAAAAAATTAGAGATGAGACAAGAAACAATCAAACAATTCAACAGTATAACTACCAGTAATTAGAAGTACAAATGTACATTTCAATGTTATTATTAATAAGTATTATAATAATTATTCTGTAATCAATGTTGTACACATTGCTGGTTTTTGATACCTGTATTGGTGATTCCCACAATGAGTGCTCCTCTCTCCTTACAGTACCGCAAAGCATTTAGAGTGTCAGCTGTCTCTCCTACACAGAATAGTTTATCAACAAAAATGTGCAATGCAATGAGTCTCTCTCTGACCAAGTTGAGAAGTGATTGGCCATTTTCTACCCACAAGCATCAACACAATCATGCCTGTGCGAAGATCTAACATCTAATCCCAAGGATGGGAAGAAGAATATCACAGTGTATCAAATCGTGATTTACGTCATTATCAATTAAAATGAAAGTTTACCTGACTGACTAATAAAGAAACACACATCATCTCTAAATATCGGTGTTGATCTATCGAGGAAATCACTGGCCAGCTCTACAACTACAGGAAGTTCTGTGAGTTCTTCCAACAACTGTCTTGTCTGCAAATGAAAAAAACAATGAGCTGGAGTTTTTTGACTCACTATTTGGGAGAAATTTGAACTAGAAAAGAGCACATTACTGTGGGCTATCTTCAATTACGTTAATAAAAATCGAGGGTAGTTGTTGTACTTACTGCTAAAGCACTGTGATAGCTTGTGCCACAAGCAATCATCAATATTCTTCTGCATCGACGAATTGTATCAATATGAGACATTAGGCCACCAAGTCTCACTGCCAAATTTAAAGAAAATGTAAAATTCAAACAGCAGTATTAAATAATAAAAAAATCAATAAAGATGAAATAATTCCAACATATATGTATAGTATCCTGTACTGTTTAATTCATGAAGTATGATGCAACAACAGCTTCTGCACATTTCAAGCAATGCACATTGGCCTGTCTTCTTACTGTTTGACCACTAAGAGCGACTATCATCGAATTTCTCCTTACATTTATCACCCTTCACCATTGTTACCCCTTGCAATATCATCCCCTTACAAAGTCACCCCTTAACTACAAATAAATGTCACCAGAATAAAGGAAATGATTGCCAACCTAGGAATCTTTGATTTTTAAACAAATTCCCCTTGTCCGCACCTTAGGAAATGTATAGAGAACATGCACATTGAAGTAAGGAAGTGAAGGGCTAATAACTTTACACAAGTTTTATTTATATGTAGTTTTAGGATTGAATGCTCTGAGGAACTCAGGGGGTAGGGTCATAAATAAGAACAATAAAACTTCCACAAAGGTTGAGTGAAAATCTATCTTAAAAGATTTTTGCTGATCACAAATCCTTTATTAACCAATTATTCAGAATGGCTACCTGCAGGTCTTGTTATTTTTTTGGGGATATTTCTCATGACCACTTTCTCATCTCTGGCTTGGTTCATAACGCAATGATAAGTTTATAAGTTAATCTCCTAAATGGATATCATTACTCAAGGTTCTCCCAAATGTCCTTACCACTCCCTGATTCCAAATTGACTCTTCCTCTCATTGTATTCACAACACTTTCTGGCTGTTCAAAAATCTCTTTCTGCATAAAGGAACTGTAATTCCCTAAAGGAAAGTCAAATCCAGCTGTAGTTCAATATCACCAATTAAACATTCATTAGGACCTCCATGCTGACATGAAAAGATCCATGAGCCTCATCAATGGGTTTCAAATTTTTGAACTAGAAAAACAGTTAAAATCAGGAGTTAATTGTTGTTTTCATTAAATTCAGGTTAAGCTGAACATCAGCTCTTATCCAACTTGATCTAGATGATGTTGATTTACTAAGAAGGAATTTCCAGTAGGGGTGGTGTGGGGTGAAGGCTGGCATTATCTAAGGGTAGGCAAAGTTGATTTGTTAATAGTCAGTTATTGAAACACTGCTTCTTCTTCATTGAGAGGAGCCAGTGAAGAGGATCCAGGAGAAGGGAGGGAAGGGGAAGGGATGCTGTTATACCTGAACATGAATGATAACAGAGCTCTACTCTTGCATATTTAGCACTTAACGAAGGAAAAGTCTGTACCATTTACAAATACATAACTTGCCATCTTCCCAACACTACTAAAACCTTTTTTAAATTCATTAATGCAATAATTTGCAACATTTCTCAAGTGACATACATCATTCTATAAAAGAGCTGTTAACAAGCTGCACATTTACCTTTCATGATCTGTTGCAACTCCATTTGAAGTGTCTGAACTTCTCTGAAATAATTCTCCTCTGATGCATCTCCACGCTTTATACGATGGATTGAAAGATCTGCACACGATACAAAAACCATGATCATGATATTTCAATATCTATGGATCAATCTTGCAGTGTAAAGGCTTCCTAGCTCGTCAACTGCCTGCACCTAAGTTCATTTTGGTAGCAACAATGGGTGTTAAGGAAAAAATTCTGTTTTAACTTTCCAACTAATCACACCATCAGGTAATTCACTTATGCATTTTAAGAAAATTGGCCTTTGCTCAATAAATTTTCTATTTAATAATCAGTGCAGTGAAAAAAATTGACAATGAAAATTTACTCTCCCAGTATATGGTGCTCATTAAAATAAATAAAAAAAAATGAAGTTTCAAGTCAATTAATACTTACTTCCATTACAAACTGCAGCAACATCATCATCTTCCAAGTAGATCACTCTGTTAGTATGCTCAATAACAGCACTGAGGATTAAATACTTTCATTAATAATCCAGAAATTTTATACCTTGTATATTTTGGGTACAAATTCAGTTTTATCTTCACTTCTAGATCATTGCTTCAACTGATTTTCAATGTCCCCTGATTAATGGTATGTAATGAAACAGGGGGGAAGGAGTTAAGCAAAGTATTGCCACACTACCTGGTGAAACTGAATGTACAATTTATATATGTCTTTGGCTAATGTGTTTTAATTAGATAATCTATTGGTTCAATGGACATGCAATATTGAACAACAGCAGAGTTGGTGTACAAAGCAACATAATTCCTGCTATAGTGACTCTCTTTAATTGATGCCATTATACAAACCTTGCATCAGAGGCAAAGTAAATTTCAATTGGACTGTCTTTGTTCGTTGCCAAACTCGACCAACCAAAACCATTAACAGCCGAGTCTGTTGCCCCAGCCTCATCATGTGTATCACCTAATATATGTGTGAGAAAAAGAGACACTGCATGCATGCCTCATTCAAAAAAATTGATTACAATTAGCACTTGAAATGGAGATACCTCATTTTCTATTTATATCGATTAAGTTGCATTTCTCACTACTCTGGATACCTTTTCCAGGCACACCAATAAAATAAAAAATTTCAAGATTTCAATTTCTTGATAGGAACACCTCTCCAGACTTGATATGAACCCTGTTTCTTTGCCAATAGCTTACTAGGTGCTTTCTTCCTTTTTCGGATAACAAAGCTTTCACTGTATTGTACTAAACTATTCATATTTACCTGAACTGTACACAATAGGTAACCTGTCTGTCTTTAGTGGGAATTCACTCTTGATCCCCACAAGCAGTGGACTGCCACGCCTAACAACACAATTGTGACAGAAAAAAAGTTACACCGTCCACCATCATGATTTATTGCTGATAAACTAACATAAAATTAATAAACTTATATCAATGGCAGTTAGAAGTTTGTTAAACTTAAAGTATTTAGCAGGATCTAATTCCCAATATGTAAATTAAATTTTGCTTGTTTTTATTAACTGGAAGTATTTCAATGCACACAGGTTATAAACAGACTTGTGAATCAGATAGAAGGAGAGGAAAAGAAAAATTTGTGTCATTTAAGTATTTCACTAGATACTTTAAGTACATTTATTAAGAAGGTTGAAAAATATACCGTCCCATAGCAGCCATGGTGCAATTAGAGAGAACTTTGAAGACAACACCTCAAAACCTGCTTCTATTTCAATTAATTCCTGATCAATGGTTCAATATCAGCCACCTTTTGTTTCACAATTGTTTATCACTCTATGTCTGTTTGGTTCATCTTTCCTCTTTGATATTTGTCTATTGGTAAAGTAGAACTTTTATTTTCCATCTATATTTCTTTATCACATAGACAAAAACTCCAGATAGTGAGAAATTTGGTTCCCTATTCTAAATGTTTGACACAAACCTGGTGGCCACAATTTCGCCTGGAAACTTTGAGCTTTTAAAAGCAAGTGCAAAGGCTCCCTCCTGAGGATACAAACATGAACTATTAATAACCTTGATAAAGGGAATGAAACATAGCAAATTAAATTGTTTCAACAGTTTTCATGAGGATTGTAGTTTGCCTCTTGTTATAGATCAGTTTAACCCTTTAAAACCTGAGAGTGACCAGCACCTAATTTCTTCTTACATTAATATGGCTGAATCTGTTGAGAAGTGTGTGACTTTGCATGACATCACCTTGCATTATGCCTTTTTTGTGAGACAAAGAGTAACAGCTGTTGAGTGATTTTACGGATAAAAATCATGCAGTTTGCGCTGTGTCTGTTGTTGGGATTTTAGGATTTGCTGGGCATCTTTGAGTGTTTTGATTGTCTCACCATAATATCTTTCTGTTATTATTTTTTAATAAATCATTGTGTTGTCATTCTGGAGTTCGTTTATGCCTTTGCAACAGAATCATTCATTAAGATCCCAGGAATAAAGGAAATGATCGCCAATTAAAGAAGCTTTGATTGCTAAACAAATTCTCCTTGTCAGTAGGAAAGGAAATGAATAGAGAAGAGTATGGAGAATATTGATACTGATGTTAAGGTGCAAAGGGTTAAAAGGCAAATAGCAGAGAGAGAAAAAAAAAGGGAGGCAAAACAATCAACTTACCAATTGTTGTATGGTCATCTCTACAAGTTCTCTAAATTCTAGTTCCTGTCCTTCTTTCTTCTGTACAGAAAATAAAATCAAACTACCCTTTTAATACATGTATTGCAATAATTTTAATAGTGTTAAACTTATTTGTCAGAAATCCATGGAGATTGGGTGAGTAATGAGGCAGATGGCTGCCCAGATTCCCCTCCTTATAAGCCTACCTAGAGAATTAAACTTTGCAAGGGCTGGGATAAATTCACACAATCTGGAGGTTTGGAAATTTGTTCAATTATGATCAAGGACAATTAGAATCCAATTAAAATGGATGAACTACATAAAGGAGGAACACAACAGTACTGATGGCCAATTTACCGTTTTGTCATAGAAATACTTGACAAGCTTTGGTATCACTTCAGTGTCTGTTTCAGATTCAAAGCGGAATCCTTTGCTCTCCTGATAAAAGAAAAAAAAAAAGGAAACCAGTAAAAAAAAATTGATCCATTCTAACCACATATACAAAATGCACAACTTGCATACACATTGGATATATTTGAGGGTTTGAAGAGAGGGCATGTCAATCATGTTAGTGAATAAAGTTGTTATATCAAAGACAAGGGAGGAGAACTTGTTAGTCAAATGCTAATAAACATGAGTGGTTTTAAAAACAGATCACAACATTTGGCTGAATATTCAACAAAAAAGTGATCAATACTGACTTTCAGAAAAAAAAAGACCACCAGACAGGAAAACTCTAAATCCTCTTAAGTAAATATACTTAAAAAAATTTATGGCATCTAAAAGAGACAATCACTAGACCATAAATTATCAAAGCGGTTTTTTTTCATAATTTAGTTCAGACTAGCCCTTACCAAAAACTTTTTGATATCTTTGTAGTTGGTTATAATGCCATTATGAACTGCCACAAATTCTATAAAAAAAAGAGAAAACAACAAATGTTGAAAAAGAAAAATGATTACAATGTGAAACCAGATCAACAACATTATTTAAGGATTTCAATTTTATCCTAAAGTTGGATTGCATCAGGTTGTAAATGTTGGCAATTATTCAGCACCTATTCCCTTTATGTGTTTTGCTTGTTCCAGTTTATATTAGAATTTTAATCCTTTAACTTCCATGAATGACCAATAGAGAATTTCTCCTTACAATGTCAATGCACTATTAAGCAGACAAGTTATGAGAATAAAGAAAAATAATGGTTATAGGATTTTTAGTTGATCCAATGCCAAATTCTCCAAACTAGCATCATAAGAATTGCATGGCAGATAGTAAAGAGAGTTACTGATAAAATCTTGGGAGTGAAAGGGTTAAGAGGTTCAGAATATTCCAAAAAATACAATGAAGTTTAGAGTGCTTGAACAGCAAAATTCAATGCCCTTTTTTTTTTTCATAATTGCCTATGTATTGAACTGCCAAAAACAAAACACCATGGAATACTCTATAGCCAAACTTGGGAAATTGGGTACCTAAAAAGATTTAGTACCAACATGGCAAATAGCATCAATGAATGAGTGAATCACATGATATGGCTCACCATTGGATGGGTCTGATCTTTGAGGATGACTATTCACACCACTTGGTTCACCATGAGTGGCCCAACGGGTGTGAGCAATACCACAATGCTTTGGGAGCTCCTCATCCAAGCTAAAGTCACTCTGAACTAAGAAGAACAACAACTTACTGTAAATTATTATGAAAAATCAATTCACTCTTAAATTTAACAAAATCCTCAGTAGCTTGACTCTAATGATGACTTTGGCTGAGGTGAACTTACTATCCAACCTTCAACTCCTTAACCCTTTAACTCCCATAAAAGACCAAGACAGAATTTCTCCTTACAATATCAATACAATATCTGCAAGCACAAAAGTGATGAGAATAAAGATAAATATCAGTTAGGGGATTTTAAGTTGATCCAATACCAAATTCTCTGAACTAACATCACAAGAACTGTATAGCAGACAGTAAGGAGAATTACAAATGAGATCTTGGGAGTTAAAGGGTTAAGCCCAATGAATGACAAGCATCCAACTTCTCCTTACAGTATTCAGTCACCATTGAATAAAAATCATTATGATCATGGGAATAAAGGAAATGATCGCTGACCATAGAAGGTCTTGTAGCATTAAAAATATACATAGAACAAAGTGGAGAAAGTGCATGCCAATCTGCAGTACCTTGGATTTCTTGCTGAAGTGCAGCAACTTTCCCTCTCTTCTTCACAATCCTATAAGTAAGAAATATGGTAAGAAGTTTAACAGGCTTAAATTCTTCTTTCTATTTTGCTGAATGCAAAGATCTCATCAACAATTGACCAAAGTTTACTTACTAATTGGCATCTTAGTGAGCATATACTTAGCTAATTTTTAAGCTGAGAAAGATTTTCTTTTCTCTTCTTCTTTCCTCTTTTTTCAGTTTAACCTTATAATAATCAGAAAAAGAATCACACAGAATGTTGCTTCCCTTGGTTAAGGAATTCAACAATGTTTTTGACGATTTCACTCAGAACTGCATGACTTTGCTTCTGGCAGCAAGTAATGAAATAAATCATTGCTGGACTGCAGAAGAGAATGTTGACTTAGAAATTTTAGAAGAAAGCTGTTCTAGACATTTCAGCATAGGTCAACATTTGTTATTTATGGATTAATGTGTGATAGTCCCACAATTATTTAATCAAAAAGAGCAGTTTTCAACAGCCACACCAATAACAACATTGACCTCAGTAAGACTTCCGCACAACCTCATACTGTTGTAAAATAGATCAGTAGTCTCAAAGGCAATTTATTATTTTCACCATTCTTTTTCTTTCTCCACAGTGAATTGTGGGGCTATGCAGAAATGTTACTTTGACCTCTGAACTCAAATCATGAAATCAATTTATTTTAAAAAACTACTGCCTCCCATGAACAAAAGAGGCATCAAACATCTAACCCCTCAAGCTAGATTGCAAGTCAAGAAAATCTCAGCCGATGTCAGTTGCAGGAAACCTTCAATATAATTAATTAATCAAATTTATAGACCTCCTTCATCTGGCTCTCAAAACACAAAAAAACAAACCATTATGATGCGAAAAAATACAATCAATCTAAAAACAATCAGCAATAGATATAAGATGCGGTAAAGTTCAACAGTTCAGGATCATTCGCTTGAAGATTTAGAGATTCTTGTATTGAATATCCACGTCACAACTAATAATAACTTTAAAGAAGTAATTTAATATAGAGGACGTTCAGGTGACTTCCTAAAATTCCCGGAAAAGATAGACTAAATGGACAAACTCGCACAATGAAACTTCGAATTACTAGTAAAAGGAGTGCAATCGTCTTTGATCGGACGAAGAGATCCACGTTGGCAATCCCGTGGTCATGAATAAACATGAAGGGAAATTTGTACTGCAAAGTACTGTTTAATTCTTCAACAGTTGCAAAGAACCTGAGGGAAGCAAAACTGTCTGTTCGTAGACTTAACTCAACCTCTTTCAGTAGACAGAAATTTGCTCGATTTATTTAAGCTTGATCGCACAGAATCCGTGCCTCCGAGTGCTTTACTAACGGTTGCCACCACAACAATCCAATCATTGCAAGAAATTTTCGCAATACACAACTGAAGCGGGAAATTCTAAAACTGATGCAAGAGTTACCTCATTTCTCCAACTCCATCATAGGCCACCCCTGAAATGTTTAAAATCAGTTAGTCCTTCAGTTTATAAAATGTAGAGAAAACCATTTTACGACTAATATAAAGCACAAACCTGCAGAGTCGTAGCCTCGATACTCGAGTCGCTGAAGACCACTGATCAAGAGTTCCAGAATGTATTGACGTTTTCGAGGAACGCAGAAGTTTATATATGCAAATATGCCTGTAAAGAAATTGAACAGTACTTATAGGATACTCTACACATGACGATTCAGACTTAAGCCTTAAGTATTTATCATAAACCTAGTAAAAACTTCTCTGTATCAGAAAGAATATCGACAGTATAAACTCAATTGTTTTCCTTAAAAAAAAACAAAACATACTCACCACACATGATGTAAATTCCGTAATGAGATGTAGACAAATCCTTCTCACGGCTGAAAGATTTTAAGCTGATTTTAATGCTCGTAATGGCTAAGGACAATTCTCGTATATGTCTGATTTCAGTCGAACGAACAATTTTTATGAATTCAGTGTTGGTCAATTTCATCTGAAACGTGTTGCCCATGTCAGAAGAGCTACGATTGGTGAATCGGACGAGGGGTTATCCAATCACAAGTGTAAGTAATATATGATGAGCCCTAACTTATACTATCCAGCGGTTAATGAGGAACGAGATATTTTCTTACAAGATCTCTAATTGGTCACTTTTTCTTTCATCCAATGAAAAATCTCCTGAGATAGTGAAATTTTTTTTATTCAACCAGTGGAACACCCATTCATTTTATCATTTTAACATTTTACTAGAATATCGGAGTAATCGCCCTTTGATCTCTTTTCCAATAGTTTCCTAATCATGGACCAGGAATACGATTATGTTATCCTTGGTACAGGACTCAAGGAATGTATTTTGAGTGGTCTGTTGTCCGTAAACGGGAAAAAGGTTCTTCATATGGATCGCAACTCTTACTACGGTGGAGAAAGCACTTCCATGCATCCTCTTGATGAGTTGTTCAAGAGATTTAAAGAATCCGAAGGCCCGGGCGACAGCTTCGGTAATAGTCGGGACTGGAATGTCGACTTGATTCCCAAGTTTTTGATGGCAGATGGTGGTCTTGTCAAGTTGCTGGTTCATACTAAAGTAACGCGTTACTTGGAATTCAAGCAGATTGAAGGAAGCTATGTTTTCCGCGGTGGAAGCGTCTACAAGGTTCCTGCGAATGACAAGGAAGCTCTCTCCTCCAGTCTGATGGGAATCTTTGAGAAACGACGATTTCGATCGTTCCTTCTTTTTGTTCTGAAGTACAACGTAGAAGACCCAACTACTTGGGAAGGCATCGACCCGAAGACTTCGACTATGAAAGATGTTTATTCCAAGTACGGTCTTGATCAGAACACTCAGGACTTCACAGGCCATGCCATCGCTCTGTATCTCGATGATGACTACAAAACAAAGCCGTGTGGGGAGCCTCTACAGCGCATAAAGCTGTACTATGATTCTCTGTCTCGCTACGGTCATAGCCCCTATTTGTATCCTCTCTACGGGCTTGGCGAATTGCCTCAAGGGTTTGCCAGATTGTCGGCAGTTTATGGCGGTACATACATGTTGAATAAACCAGTGGAAGAAATTGTCATGGAGAACGGCGTAGTCTGTGGAGTGAAGTCGGAAGGAGAGGTTGCAAAAACGAAAGCTGTTATCGCCGATCCTTCGTACTTCTCCGAGAGAGTAGAGAAAGTAGGACAAGTTGTTCGGTGCATTTGTATTCTGTCTCACCCAATTCCTAATACAAACGATGCAAAATCCTGCCAGTTGATCATTCCCCAAAATCAAGTTGGCCGAAAATCAGGTAAGTTTGATATCTTTATCGCTTTATTACAATCCTTGCTTGTATTCACTTAAATCACTGGTAAGCGGAGATACAACTTCCATCACTGCGCATAAGACTTTTCGTTCGACAGACGATAAATTCCTTACAATTACAGCAGTTATCTCAATTTCGGGTGTCATAAACCTTTCAGAAAGTGATTCGATTTCTGATTATCAACTAGGGTCATACAGCTGTCCGCCATGTTTTTGTTCAAAGATGATAACCTGGATGAGTTTGTGTACATACAAATAAAGTTAAGATAATGTGGTTTCGACGGGAACCTAATTATCGGCATTTTATGTTTTGGAAATCCATTAATGTTCGTTTTACCAGCAAAATCTATTTGTTTCAGGTTTAAGTCACAGGTCTCCTCCTAAATGGAAAATTTCAAAAATTTAAATGACTTTCGAATCGATTTGCATGAAGTTATTAATATTAACAAGATACAGACACCTGTCCATGATTAGTAAACATTATCACAAAGCTTTAGTCGTCGTTGTTATCGCCTGCTCCTTTACTAAATATTGTTGAAATACAAGTGTCACAGTTTTTTATCCTTTTTACATTAAGAGTGCCCAAACACGACTTTTCCTTATAATATCAGTATATTTTGAAGAAAAAATAAAAATGTTGTTGAGGGTGGCAAGGGGTTCCTATGTGAGTGGTAATGAAGGCCAAAATTTGTCTTTACAGGAAGGCAAGCTTGATCTGTGAATTTATGAACTAACCAAAGAGGTGATTTGCCTTCTGTATTTTTTCTTTCATTTCATGAAAACCTCAAGATTTCTTTGAAACTTTACGCACAAGAGGAGAGAGTTGAATTTCCTATATCAAGTTTGGGATTTGTGAAATGTTGTTCAAAGTATAATATAAGCAAAGCAGGAATATTTCTATTATCTGTCTGTGAAGAGGAATCAGGACCGCTCAATACTACCCTCAAAAATAGATACAAAAGGTTCAAGAAGGAGATATTGTTCTCAGGGCTAAGATTATAAGAAAGCTTCACAGATAGTTTAGGGAATTCATATTTACCCTAGATTGTGTCAGGGAAAGGTCCATTCAATATTTGGTGCAACCTCTGGTTTAAGAAACTTTTTTGTTGAGCAGGACTCTTGTATTTCTTTGTGGGGAGTTTATATGCTGTCAAGTCTAGATTCAAAACCCTCAGTTCAAATTTAAAGCACAGCTTTAATGTTTATCTTTCCATTTTACATGTGTGTGTGTATATATATATAAATTCATATCTATCTTTTTGCCTATTTTCTGATGGGCTGTTAACTTTGAGTCCTGGGACAACTGAGACTAGTGATTCAACCACTTCCTTTTCATTCTAACTTTAAATTTCTATTTATCTCCCATATTTTTATTGGCAGCAAACAAATTTAACTAATATCATGTTTTTATGGGTGATATTCTATATATTTCAATTTCCTAATCATCAAGGATCCAATTTTGTGAGAAATTTTCTCAAGTATCTGACTCCTGAGACATTACCGATTTTTTTAAAATTTTTTTACCCATTTCTACCAGATATCTATGTGTGCTGTATGTCTCACACCAACTCAGTCACCCCAAGAGCTAAATATTTGGCCATTGTTAGCACCAAAATTGAGACGAATGACCCTTCGTCCGAGTTACAGCCTGGCTTGAATCTTCTTGGCAAGATTGACAAGAAGTTTGTATGGATCAATGACATGTACATGCCTAAAGATGATGGTAAAGAAAGTAAGGTATGTAGTCATTATGCCTCCAGTTCTTCTTATGGACTGTTCTCTTGCTTCATTAAAGATACAATTTAACCTTAAACTCTTAGGAGTAATAAACATCTAGAGGACATTACAGCCTAGAGGCATTTGACCATCTTAATGTGTTGTAAGCACTTTACAAACTAGTTTGTGTTTAAAAGAGAACAGGCTATAAACACACTGCTTTTGTAACTGTTTTTTTTTTTCCATGGCCGATGTCTTTGCAGTTGCTCATTATTTAAACAAGTTATTGAGCAGAATAAAATATTTAACATTGTCAGTTAGTAAACATTTGGTTAGTAACTGCAATTATTATTTTTTTTTCAAAAGCAGACTTTTGGACTTTGCTCCTGTAGCTGGCTCTTGTATATATCTGGCTTATTTTTTAAAAATTGAATTGAAATGGGAGAAGTGATCAAACTGCCTTGTTGACTTGAGAAAGAGGCTTTTCCATCTTGTCATAAGAGACAAAGAAAAAATTCTGAGTCCCATGGGTGATCAAACCTCAAACCTTCAGATTTTCATAAAAATTAGCCATCTCTATCCTTTGATTTGCCTAGTAAACTGTAGACTGCTTGGTGTTGTACTCAATATACCCCAATGTGTATATCAGTGTTACTGTTAGTAATAATTGTTACAGCAGTAAACCAAAGTAAACAGAGTTTAATATCTCACTTGACCTTTTAGCAGGAAGAAAAATATCGTGATCAATCTTGTTGCATTCCAGCATGTACATGAATCATTTATTGTCACAATGATATGCTTTTACTTTAAAATTTGTACTTGTTTGTTTCATTATTTTGGTTAAACAGTCCAAAGCATGTATTAGTGTTATATTGCTTCCCAAAATTGCTGACTGATATTTGGCGACAGGCAATACAAAAGTAGAAAATGTTTCAAATGAAATTGCTTTTCCTACATGTAGGTCTTTAGAGTATTGCTATTGTTCTGGGATGAAATTGTTGTTCATTGCAGTTACAAGAATTAGTTGAATTTCCTTCCTGACAGTTTTCTGTTACACATTTAATATGCAGTTGTGAAGAAGCACTGTATGAAACAAGTGCTGATCTAAAGTTTATTACCAGACCCCTGATCGAGAGTTTTGGGTTTGAGACAGCCTGCAGTGCAGGTGTCTCACAAGGGTTAGGTAATTTTAAGAAGTTCACAATCATTTATTTAACCCACCATGTCTGATTTGGAGTTACAGTCTGTGTGTTGTGGGGGGGTACAAATTTCTTTTTCTTCCCAGTCTTCAGCTGCTCCAAAAATCAAATATGGCAGTTATAATTTTCACCAAGACAATGCTTAGTACATGCCTGCCAAAATTACAGCTGAACTGAAGGCTAGGTTTGAGACCAGGTCAGGTTATAGTGTTGCATTCCAAGGCAAGACACTTTACTTTGACTTACAGTGCTTCTCTCCACTCAGGAATATAGATGAGTACTAGTGAATTGTCAGGGAGGCCTTACAAAATGCTGTAGGGTAACTGGTGATGGACTGGTTTCCCATTTAGGAAGAGTAACCATACCCTTGCTCTAGAAACTAAGAGGAGCTCCGGTTGGTGGAGCCTCTTGGCTCAAGTATAGATGTCACCTCTTGACTGTGGGAGGAAAGTAACTTATAAAACTTAAAAAGCATAGGCTTGAACTTAAAAATTTAAAATCCTGAGCCCAATACCAGAGGTTACTGGTGGTGTACTGCTGCCAATAAGACCTCCCACAGCTGTTTGTTGACCTCAGGAGCAGGCCGTGATGTTTTGGCTCCTTTGTGGCCACAGCCATCTATTACACCATGGGCAGTTACTCATGGAAAAATTTTGTTAAAACCAGTAACCAGTATTTCACCATGTCTCCCAAAGATGTATAATTTGGACTTACCCTTTTTTGCCATTTATTTCATCAGATATTCATTTCGAAGTCTTACGATGCTACTACTCATTTTGAAACTGTCTGCGAAGATATCATGGATATGTATGAGAGGATCACAGGGGAAAAGTTTGACCCTAGTTCAATTTCTTTAGAAGATGTCAAAGTTGAGAATTAATTTCTTGAAATAATTTCAGTATAATTGTAGTGTAACAATTTTTGAGATGGCATTCCCCATCATGCGATAATTATTTCATATTTGGACAAACTGGTATTGACAGTGAGACTAATTTTAAGTGACAGTGATTAGTTTTCAAGTGAAGGAAGATCTCAGTGTGGTGATGGCTTCTATGGCTAACAGTTAAAAATTTGGTCATTGTACAACTAATGGTTAATTTCTTTCGGATAAGATTAAAAGGACAATTTTTACGGTTAACTTTACTTTTATGATTAACAGTTAAAGTTGTCAAGATTTGTGCCTAATGGCTAACCTGTTTTGCCATTTTACTGCTAACAGTTAACCCCATTGAGACCCTGGTAAAGGATGGTAATTTAGAATGTATCATTTAACCCTTTCATTCCCAAGATCTCATTTAGTTGGTACTTCTCCTTTGTGTCTGCCATGCAATTCTTATGATTTTCCTTATGGGAATTTGGTATTGAATCAACAGATAGTTTCTTAATTGATATTTTTCTCCATTCTCGTCACTTGTCTGCTTGATATGGTATTAGCATTGTAAGGAGAAATTCTGTCTTGGTCACTCATGGGAGGTGAAAGGTTAAGTTTGAAATTAAGAACAACAGGGGCAAAACAAGAATCCATCAAGCTGATTCAATTATTATTTAACAGTTATTTGTCAAAGGTGAAGTGAATATTGTTGATTGATACCCAAGACTAAGTGGAAGGGACTATTCCAAAATATTCAATGAGCAAGAGGTGAATAAATTTTCAGTATAATTGCTGGGTGCTTTTGTATTCTGTTATAAATTCATTCTGTTGGTGAAACAATTCTGTTATCATTTCTTTTTTTGATTAATCATTTCAAGATAAGCAGATAAGACCCAGGTTTGCTGTTAACATCCTTGTAAACAAACAGTAAAGTTTATAAACTAGATTCTCACATTGATGTAATCCCTGAAAACATGCAATCATTTGGGAACAGTAATTCAATAATAAAAACTTTTTAAGTTGATCCAACTTTGACCAATTAAAGATGATTGTTGTTCCCTAACCTAACCCTTTGACCCCTGAGAGTGATCAGCATCTAATTTCTCTTTACAATATTACACCTGGATCAAACATTATGGTCATAAGAATAAGGGAAGTGATCATCACATAAAGAAGTTCTTGATTGTCAAACAATTCTCCTCGTCAACGCCTTAGGAAATGTGTGGAGAATATGCCTGAACGGACATCCATTGTTTAAGAATCATGTAAGCCTGTCACTGGAAATCATTTTTATTTCAATCAGTTGCTAGTTAACCACTCATCAGATAATTATGTCACCTGTAATGAGAGATTATAGGGTGAGCTGCCCATAGGGCAAGTACAAAAACAGAATAATTTATTATGTGATATATTATTTATTAGTTTTAATTATAAGAGACATATCCACTGATCAGTAGGAGTTAAAGTTTGTTCAGAAGGATACAGCAGTCAAGTGTAGTTATTTAAAAGGAAATCCATTTTTGGTGCCTGGGCATCAATGCCCTGTGCAAAATTTCTATGGAAAATATAAGAAACAACTACTGTCTGGCAACATGAGAGAGAGAAAATTAATATGTTCGTATAAATTTATGAAAGGAAACCAAAGTAGAAAAAAGAAAAGCTCAAACTTTTTGAATGCAAAGATTTTTCAAGTACAAGAATCTTGCTGACTTATCATTCTGTTTTGAACTTTACTAAAAAAGTTGTATGCATCTTAAATTCTGTGACCCATTGGCTCATGTAGTTACTTGTAGTTTGTGAGACAACTTGGTTCTGACAGCCTGAAAGCAAGCCATCTAGTCAATAAAGTGTTTGCTCATGCACAGACATGTGACTGCTGTGTTGTTCAGAATGAGAGTATGATTGATAGTGCTAAAGTTCACATTTCAAGAAACTGGTTCACTTAAAATTTTTACTCAGAAAAGTTTTTAGGAACCATGGTTTATTTTCAAAATAACTGAAAGGAAAGAATGACCTAATGCTAATTTTAACAAAATATTAGTTTCTTTCTGGGTAATTATCAGTATGTGATGACTTTGATAAGTCACAAATATTGCAAACAGGTTTTCCCTTCTAGAAAATTTTATTATTATAGTTGTATAATTGTTTCAATAATATTTAAGAGGTAGCAACTCAAGCATTTAGAGACTTAAAATAAAATTTGTGTTAGTCAACCATAAAGTTCAACTTTTAGATATTTCAATGAAATGGTTCACACAAAGTCAGAGAAATAAAAAATTATTCTCTGAAAATACATTTAGACAGAATATGTCCTTAGTAATGTTATAATACAAAGCAGTAGTTTCTCTGTTCTTCACCATTCATGGTTAAACTGTGTTCTTCTATGTGGAGATATCTTTGTTTGTGAAATGTGGTATCCATCAAAAAAGGCCTCCTTTAAAGAGATACACAGTGTATGCCTAACTTTGTTATAAAGAAGTAGAATAAGATTGCTTAGAATTCAACACAAGATTTATTATCATTATGGTATCAGCGTGAACTAACCACTGAAATTGTTGTAATTCACTGCTGCATCCTTTCAGCCGTCTAAAATTGTCTCATAGCACTTTTGGTATATTTTTGATTGATTGCTAAAACCTCATGACAGGAAGAGTAGGCAGGTGGTCATCTCTGACTCTTTCTTCAAAAATTATGAGAAAAACAACTACAACCACATTGATTTGTATTTTAGGTTGCTCTGAAATACTTGTTCTGCTGTTGAAATGTATGTGATTTTGGAGTCATTGGAGGGTAATACACACTCTTTAAATACTCGAAGATGAAACTTGCATTTCTCAACTGCCTCATATATACAAGTTTTCATTCTATTTTTGAATCGACTAAACATTTCATTCTCCTCACAGGAATAATGATATTTTTGTGTATTTTTATGTTGAATTTTATTTTCTGTAGGAAAGTGGTTAAATCAATTATTGGAAAGAACAAACTCGTGTAGGAATTAAATCAGATGTAACTGGAGCAGCTTTCTTTAATCAGACGCTTACCAAGGCTTTGTGTAACATGTGTATTTTACTGGTTTACATAGGAAATGGTGTCAAATAAAAGATTGTATGCTTAAACCTCCTATATTGTACTTAAAGTAATTATTTATGCAAATACTCCGAACCAAATATAATTTCTTAAAACGCTCTCTATGAGGCTGTTTCAAGCAAACCTCTGCGTTCCAAGTTATGTGTCCAATGTTTCAGAATACCTTTCGGAAACCTGGTATGGTCTAACTTAGATTCCCATTAAACCGAAGGCTAAGTTGTTTTCATTCTGACCACCCCTTCTAGCTGTTGATGATTTGCATAATAAATTGCGTCGGCCATCGAGCAGCTTGTGCCAGTCGTTTCTCCGATAATTTGGGGCTTTTCCACATTTTTTACGTTTTGCCTCAAGTATTTGGCACTCGATAGCAGCGAAGGCTTATGAGGAATGAGTCTCAAGAGACTGTTGCACATTAGAAAATACTACAAAATCAGTTTCCAGGTTAAATGGAAAACCGTGGAATTTAGCGAAAAGCGGTGAAGGCACTGTTCGGAATTCCATTTTTATTGCGATTCGCAGAAGTCCTTTGAGTCGGCAAACCCAGGAAAAGTTGTTCTCAGCAGGAGTCTGGCGTGTCCAACCTTAGTGTAGAGCAGTAAGAAATTAAGGTGACAGGCACGTTAATTAAAAACAAAGAACAAGACAAAACAAAAAACAGAACAAATTTATACCATTTACTGTTTGATTATGGAATATAGATATTTTGAAATTATGACAATAGAAATAACTGACATAAATGGCTTGGCTTCACAACCCGAGTTCTTGAAATAAATCATAGTTAGTAGAGGAGACTCTAGACTCTAGAAGAGACTCTACTAACTATGAATAAATAAAGGAGTAAGTTTCTGCTCATGCGTGCAGTTCCGTAAAATGCTCATTCTCGTTCCCACGTCCTCGCGGGTCGGACGCGGACGGTTAGTGAGAACGACTAGCTTTAAGAACGGGGTTACAAAGTAATTGTTTTCGTTTATGTACACGCACATTTCTGCGCATTTAGTCTGTCACCTTCGCAATATTTAAAAACCTCAAATAAAATTATTTTCGTGATCCGTCCAGAGTCATATGACTCTAATCAAAGGCGGCTAGTCGAATGATAGAATATCTAGAACATTTTCCTAATAGGATATGGTGAATTGGTAATGCCTTGCGTCACTTAAATTATTTGCTCCGAGCTTCGCCAGCTCGCTTAATTGATACAAACACAAGACATCTTTCCTACCTCATCCAATAGTTTTGATAAACAAAATTAGTGTAATTTAGACAAAGTAAGAAAAAATGTTTTAAAAGGCTTCAATTGA
This sequence comes from Pocillopora verrucosa, assembly GCF_036669915.1. Taxonomy (NCBI): domain Eukaryota; kingdom Metazoa; phylum Cnidaria; class Anthozoa; order Scleractinia; family Pocilloporidae; genus Pocillopora; species Pocillopora verrucosa. The sequence goes on from NC_089314.1 coordinate 7,685,784, forward strand.
TTTTCACTATTCTGCAAAATCGTCCAGACTATTCAATGTTTTTAAAAATGTTATTGCCCATTTTTCAAGTTTGACAGCGGTAACTGTCACCTGCTTCAGACTCTCAATAAGTAATAATCTTCGCTATTATGACGATACCATAATTTATTCGAAAGATTAAAGCCGTTATTTTCAGAAACGCTTTGTTAAATGAAGAATGGAGAAGTTTCACGTAAACAATTTTGATCAGATTAGGAACTAACTTCATTTCCATAAAGAGATCTTTTTAAAACGGAACACTAGAAGCCAATTTATAAATACATTTTTTACATTTTTATCAGTTTTATTTTATCACGGTCGTGAGAAGTGTATGATAATCGGCGCGAACCTTACAAAATTAAGGTGCGCACATTCTAGACAACACGTACAAAGTGGGTAACTTGAGTTGCCTTTGAGTCTGTGTAAAAGGTTTTACCGAATACGTTTCGTTCGCGAAAAGTTATGGTATGGACGCCTCTTTATTCTACATAGGAAAATATACGACAAGCAAAAGCCATCTACACACTACGTTTGTGATTTTACAGTTCACGTGAAAATCGAAACATTTGCGTGAGGAGATAGAGAGAATACGACTTCAAACATTTTAAACTTACGCCATGAAATAAGTCAGTAGGGTAATGCGATTGGAGAAACCTACTCTGCAAACATTTTGACCTTCGCGCGGTTCAGACAATTTCGTGACATGACATTATAATTCAAGATAATTTGTTAAAAACCCAAATCACTATTTGTACCGTAGTGATGGCAATTGTAGATTATCAAAGAAGAATGAAATTGCCATCAGAACGCGTTGATTGCATTTCGTGTCTATTTAATGATTTATCATCCCAAAGAGCTTTGTGGAAAACCCCTTGGCCTGTACAAGGACTTGCCAAGTTTGATTGATTTAGAACCATTTATCGCCCTAAGAAAAAAGAAAACATTTGCATACGACATACAAATGAATAAACACAATTGCAACCAACGAATCAAAAAGGAACAGGAGAATTAAATACAGCGTTGAGGTTTCGAAGGGCCTTCAGTTTTACAAATGTCCAACGGCGAAAAATGTCTTGCACAAATCTGGTGTTTGTTACTTTCCTCGCTTTCTTTGTTTGCTTTCGTCTTCTTCCAGTGAAAGGAGGGCAAGTTTTCAAATTAGGTAAGCGAATGAAACTCTCTAATGAGTATAGTTTGTTAAATTAAATCGTCTGAAGGGAAATGTTTCAGTTAACCTGGCCAGTCGGCGGTTAACAACAAGTTTATACATGTATTTGCATTTTAGGTGCTATTTTCCCCAAGAACAACACAGATTTAGACGAAAAGATTTTAAGGTTTGCAATCGACACCGTGAATAAAGAGGGATGGCTCTCCAATATCACTCTTAACTGTTCGATACGATATGCGGCTGCAGATGATTCGTTTGAGAATATTTATAAAGGTAAGCTGGAACAACCCTGTTTACCCTGTTCAAGTGCTTCACCCCAGATCATAAAATTTTAACAGATCCGAAGTCTTCTTTCGACGAGAAAAAGACCGTCTGAGGTTACCTAAATACCGTTAAGTCTTTACATTTCTCATTTCTCTAACGGTATTTCCCTTTTTTAAGGGCTAACCGTTAATTTACAGGAAATGGATGCGGCTAGATGTGTCAATGCGAAACAATTCTTTGGTGCTCATTGAAACAGCGTGACATATCACACTCTAATCTATAATAAATAGTGACAATTTTTTCCCTCACAAACGCGAAAAAGTTAAATTAAAATTGATTAACATCCTCATTTTTAGAAACTGAAATAAATACTCGTGCACCTTATCAAAATGAAAGTTAATTTTATCGTTAAATATTAAAAAGCGTCCTCCAATTTAAACTTCACTTTCTTAAAACGTGGCTTTTGGCAAATGGCACGTTGTTCAATCAAAATTTTTCCTCATCTATCATGATGGTAAAAGCAATATATTGTGAATGAAACATGTGTTCTTCAGAGAGATTATTAAATTTTTGAATGCCAACAAATTATCTCAAATCGCTACAATGCTTAATTTTCGCACAATATTTATGCTGTTTTTTCTCTCCTTCTTTGGCTGCAGTAATAGGCCTTTACAGTTGTGTACTTAGTTGCCAAGTCTTTGATTTAGAGTGTGGCTGAAGGTGACCTTGTTGTGATAGAGACCAGTATCAAGTTAGCATGATGGCAAAGTAATTTGCATTCGAAAGCAGCAAGGTTTTTATCAAAACAAGGTCAACCTTAGCCTGTCCAAAGCCTTGGCAACCAAGCACACAACTGTAAAATGGACTATTTGTAATTTTCTTTCCTACTGTGTCAGTGGATGCCATGATCATCCATAGCAAGGTTACTGAAAAAAATCTGCCTTATCATACCTTTAACTTAAAAGTCTCGCAAAAGAGAAAAGAATTGTATGCATTGTCTCCCGACCCCTGAGAGTTTCGGTGCGCCAGTGATTGCGAATCCTTCCTAACGCCATACAGCTTTGGTTCAAGTCAGAGGTAGCCTGCAGAACAGCATTTTTCAGTCAAACGGAGGAGGACTCCCCTCGCGCGCGACTTGCAATTCGCACTCGCCTAGCACTTGTCTCCGTTCGCCTGTGAGACACAAAAATTAACGCCGGTTCTGCAGGCTAAGCCAGAGGAAGTTATGTGAACATTATGAACATAGCGGTCAAACGTTTGCTCATGTGTAAACGCTTAAACAGTACGATGACCGGCCCGACATCTTACTTTCAGGCCGCTAGAACCCGAGTAGTCTCACAGGAGTCATTAACAACCAATAAAGCCGGTAAATCACGGTGTTTTTGAACAGTTCAACGTTTTTGAAGCTCAAGACAAGATGTTGAATGAATAAAAAAACCTTTGTGTCACTTATAAACTCATCATTTTACACTTACTTCCTTTGTTTAGTCAATCAGCTGATCAACGAGGGAGTGATTGCAATCATTGGTCCAAAGACTTCAGTTGCTGTGAAAGCGACGTACTCATTATGTTCTAAGTTGCAAATTCCCCAAATTAGTGCCAGTGCTACGGATCCGGAATTTTTCTTCAATCGTCGTTACAGTTATTTGCTGCGCATGTCTCCTGATGATATAAAAATGAATTATGCGATGCGGGAATTGATTGCACACCACAAGTGGAAAAGAATGGGGATCTTAACAGCAAGCACACTCTACGGTGAGCCATTGTCTTTCACTTGAACACAATTAGCGGCGTGTTAGGTATCACCCAACCATATCCAAAGCCAGAGGGTCTTCATGTGGTTAACCCATCAGCAGTCAGGCGTAAAAAAATTGGCAAATTTTAACCGTCAGTTTAAAAATTAAATTAACCGCAAGATTTTTTCCGTCGACCACGTCGGAAAGAAATTGACGGTTAGCCGTAAAATGGCCACAAAAGCCATTACACTTAATACCTAGTCCACTCTAAATGCTTGTCTTTCAGTAATATTGCTTGAAGACAGTCAAAGCTCCCCAAAACTCTTCGAATTAACACCCATCGAGAAACCAAGAATTTTAAAAATAATGGAATTATGGCAAATTTTGTACCTAGAAATGTCACATATCCTCCCTTATGTGTTGGAGGAGAGGGTGGGGGTCAAGAGACTGTGGAGTTCAAAATTCACCATCTTATTATATTAGTTCTATATAACTTCTTAAGTCCATTTAGATTCTTTATCGTTAAAAGTAAACATTTGAACAGGTTGCTCACGGACTCCAATATCTAACTGGAACTTTGTCACAAATGACTTACCAATATGCCTGCCTGTCTTCCGCGAATTTGGTCGGCACCACACGCCACAATCAGCCAATCAATTGAAACTTGGTGGCTTGCATGTTAATAAAAGATATAAAAGTTCATTCCATATAATTTGATATTTCAGACATGAATGCATTGAGCCAATTCATAGGGTTTGCTACAGACGAAAAGTGGGAAATACTGGGAGTTGAGCACTTTACAGTCACA
>NC_089314.1:7694777-7742277 GCF_036669915.1 Pocillopora verrucosa
AAGTACCATAATTTTGAAAAACGAGGGTAAATTAGGAAAAAATAGAGCAATGCTAGTAGCATAAGATGCTACTTTTACTAGTACAATCTTTCAGGGCCTAAATGCGTGATATCTCGAACCACGGCTGCGAAGAAGACTTTAAACAAACTTTTTTTTTAATGTGTCCTCTGTTATTTCATTTACAACAGGCTCGGTCAGGACGGATCTATGACGCTGTTTTAACTGTCGCCAGGGCTATCGAAGAAATTCTTTCTGAGAACAAATCACTCTCGCAGCCTCCTGTTGGCAATGGACTGTGCAGATCTGATAAACCGTGGATAGACGGAAAGATGCTTCTGGACAAAATGAAAAGGGTTAGATTTCTTCTTCAAATCGAATATTAAATAATTTTTTGAAAGAGGAAAAACTTGATTTGAGCACGTGATCTTTGCAGAGCTTTCGTTAGCCAAAATGGAAATTAACAGTTAGATTAGAATCAAGCAACCTTCTTCCACTCCGTCCTTCCGAAAAAAAAAGAAAGATTTTACAATAAATTGAGGTTTTTAAATTTTTTTTATTAGGTAACCACTTGGTGTTTCGGTGCACATTCTCAGTGTTCTGTGCATAGTTGTTCTCGCACTCAATTACGCCACGTAACGACTTTTTATCTAAGGGGAGGGGGGATGACGCAGATGACTTGTTCTCTTAGGGAAGGGGGGATGACGCAATGACGAGTGTGCTCGCCCAAAACGCTGCTGCCCAGGTTCGATTCCCGGAGCTGGCGTCACATGCGGGTTGAATTTGCGGTTAGTTCTTGACTAGTCTTCCTCTTTCTGCAGTAAAAGAAAGGTCGGTGAACATGTCTGAATTTTGCAAAATTGATCCGTAATATTTCTCTCCTTCCTCATGGAAGGTTTTCCACAACTTTCCAAAGGAGTTTTGATCCCCTTTGTAGGAGACGTTTGTTTCTAGCCTGAGCCAAACTCTATAATCGCAAGGTTTGCTCTCTCAACTCGATTTTCGCCTTTGCAATGCGCGTGCATGTCGGTTTATCGTGATCTAACCAATACCGGAGAAGCGATACGGTAGCTCGTTACATTATTAGTCTTTAGAATAATTTTTTTCCTTCTCCTTTAAGGTAAAAGCTCCGGGAGTTATGAACAATATTAGCTTTACTAGTAGGACTGGATCACCAGGGGAAACCGTGTACGATGTGGTTAATTTTCAGACTGATGACAAATGGGTTGAGGTAGGGTTTTTTTTTTTTTTTTGGAAAGAGGGCTATTTCATTATTGTTAATACGTTATCTCTAAACTTAAGGTAACTTTACAAGCTAAAAAAGTTGATTTTTCTTGTAGCTGTATTTCATTCAAGATCAAGATATATTGAGAGTTTTGGAGTTGAAACATAAGGAAGATCGGGGAACAAAATTACCCTGTTTTGGACTAAGATCCGCTCAATTATTCCACAGAATTCGTTTTAAAAACGTTAACCAGGACTTTCGAGAAATAGACCTCAGGTTTCTCAAGACTTTTAAAACGCACTACGTGCGTTGTACGGATGATTCAAGTTGTCATGGACTTTTCTTGATACGCTATCTTGATCTCTTGATTCCAAATTGGAAGTAATGTAAAACTAACTTTTACTTTCAACTTCGCCTTTTGAATGTCGAATTTGATTTCGTTTTTCTGAATATGGCAGGTAGGAGACTTTCAATGGAGCCGCACGCAGCAGCAGTTAAAAATGAACAGAAAAAGACCGATTGTATGGTTAGATGGAAACCTCGATGTACCAAAGCTGGCAAGTCTTGAGCTAAAATACAGCAGAATCAAAGTGCTAATCGCCCTGGTATGTTTAAAAGCATTCAAAGCAGCCAAGTTTCCTTTTTGATAGCATTCTATGGCCTTTTTAGTTCGAGTTTGGTTTACAACTCTATTTGCCGTTAATTAGAACTTGAAGCCACTCACGCACATTTTCAGTAATTTAATTTCAGTCAGTTCAGACTCCTCAATATTTCCAAACGTCTTTCTTCTCCCTCGGCGGTTCGAGTTCCTAAAGATTTCTTTGTTTAGTTAGAGGATTTTAGGAGGATCACATGATTTCAGAGGATGTAAGTGGGGTATATAGAAGATTGGCCTCCAATGAGAGGAGATCATCAGAATACTACAGAATGTTGGGGGGGGGGGGTGGGGGGTTAGAGTTTATTGTGGCACAATCAAAATGCTACAATCAATTCGTGAAAATGTAAACAGATAACTAGATAAAAAAAAATGAATGCATGAAAATAAAAATAAAAAATTGGGACGACAAGGAAGACTATACAAAGGACTACTCTGCAATATTAGAAGATCTCATATCTCCCGGAAAACGCGACAGTTAGCATCTTCTGGATAGAAGAGGATCCTGTCTGATTGTCCCAAATCCAAGTAATCGTACAAATCGTCACGATATATATTGTTTTGAAAGAGATGATAACGATTACATGGAAACTGGGCTTAACGGAGCTGTAAAACAAACGTTGATGCTATTCAATTTAAATGTTCTTTTCAGAGTCCACCGTTCGTAATGAAAAAAGAAAATTCCACGAACAGTAATTCAGATGTAGAATACGAGGGATTCTGTATTGACTTATTAGACGAGCTGAAGAAGAAATTACAATTTGAATATCATCTGGAACTGAGAGATAACTTTGGTGACCAGCAGAGTGATGGTACTTGGAGTGGAATTATTGGGGAGCTGACAAGAAAGGTGAAATGTGTAAGATTGTGTAATCGTTCATAGCGGCGATGCATTTACCGACCTCGGCAAGCTTTCAGGAAACTACTTAAATACAACGCTTTTCTAAATAACTAAAACATTCCATTTTGCCGTGCGTCAGTTTAATATTAGATCATAGATGATGTCGTGGACCACAGTCATAATGCCGCTCAACACCCGGGAGTGTAAATAGGAACTAGTGCACTGTCAAGGAGTCAGTCCTGAAAGAATGCTAGGGGAGGAGGGGTGGGAGAAATAGCGTGTTATGAACTGCATCCCATCTAGGAGTGAGAGCTAAACATATTCTCTACGTTACACAAACTGGGATAAGTTCCAGCTGGATGGGCCTCTTGGCTGAAGAGTGCAAATTGTACACATCTACGTACCCTATATAAAGCTTCTATGTTGCTTTAATGGTGAAAATTCTGCGATGTCTCTTTACCAACTGACCATTTACTCTCCACAGAAAGCTCAACTGGCCGTTTCCACTATAATCATCAGCCCTGAACGCGAAAAAGCAGTGGACTTTACACAACCTTACTACAGTCTGGGATTCAAGATAGTTATGAAGAAAACAGACATGGAAAACAAGGTGAATACCTGGGGATTTTTAGATCCTTTTGAGAAGACTTTGTGGATTGCCATCATCAGCTCATCAGTGATCATAGGAACTGTGGTTTGGATCTATGACCGACTGAGCCCGTATGGCTACTATGGCAAGGTGGTACAATCAGCGGAAGTCAGCAGCGAGGAAGCGCTTGCGAAGAATACCCTCTCGTTATTTCATTCATTCTGGGCAGCGGTTGCCTCTTATCTAGAGCAGACTCCAGATAACCTGCACCCGATTTCTCAATCTGGTAGAGCGACTACATTAGCTTGGTAAGATAGGGCACGTGTTTACGAAACGAGGGTGTAACCCAAGACAAATTATGTATAAAAGTAACTATTTTATGATACTGGTATTTTGTGTTGGACTCTTTGATCATGACATTTAGCTCTATTACACGGGAAAGAATTAAATCTTGACCAATCCTTCCTTGATTTAGATTTAACTTTTGTCACTTTGCTGTGTGACAACATTGTGCTCCAACAATAAGCCAATCCTCACAGAATATTTCCCTCGGAACACAAGTCAATGAGCCTCCAGAACGCTTATTGATGGTACATATATTTATTCAATGAATAAGATAATACAATTACTCTTATTGGTCAAAAACCTATCGTTTATTGCATTGGTAAACCCATAGAAAACTCAAGTTCATTTTTGATAAATATTATGTCGTACTTTTTATCAGTTTACCGCCTCCGGCTCGTAATTTACAAACTTTTCTCTTGTTCTCCCGATATCCCGCGTGGTTTATTACGCCGGTAAACCGGTAGAAAGTGCGGTCCATTGCATAAATAATAATCTGCGTTCCCGGTGCTTTTATCAAGTGGTCGTTGAGATAACAAAAATTAATGATCGTCTTCTCAAACCTCTATTGCTTCAGGTGGTTTGCTATTTCCATATTTGGTGCCACTTATACCGCTAACCTGGCTGCGTTCCTGACCATCAACAAATATGAAAATCCAATCACGAACATTGAAGATCTGGCCAATCAGAACAAAGTAAAATTTGGAACCGCGCGTGGTCAGCTGGCTACAATGCTCAAGTATGAACAGCTAGTAATATACCTATTGAGAACGGTGTAGTTCATGTTTAACACTTACAGATGGTGCTGGGCATTTCATTCTTTACAAAATTGAAAGCTATTTTGTTGAACTAATTAAGCCCATTTCCCATATATTCAGTCCCCCCTCCCCCCTCCCCCCCCTCCCGGTCCATCAGCCCGTGGAATTTTTGTCGATTTGTCTGACACAAGAACCACTGAGTACGATTATAGTGCGTTCACTGCAAGCGCTCGTAAAATTACACATGTAAACATGAGAGTTTTTTATGGAGTCATTGTATATTCAGAAGGTTCTGCTGCTACAAAAGGAGCGCCCTTTCTTATTTCATATATTTAGTTTCTTTTTAACTTGATGGATAACTAACAGTCAAATGCTAGTTCAAAATAAAAGAAAAATGATACCAAGTTTGAATTGCCATGCCTTTCCAATTCCTCTAAAAGATTCCAATCATGCTTAAACCCAGCTCGTTGCTCGCAAAGCATCATAAAATGAGAAGCTAATCGCCTAGCAACGATTAGCAAGAACTAAAAAAGTTTTGCGTAGGGGAGACTCTCTCTTTTTCTCAGATGCCAGTGAACTAAATAAACCAACATTGCCTTATTTCCTTTTCCTAGAGAGGCTAAGCTCCCAGTCTACGAGAAACTATGGGATTTCATCGAGCGTCATGGAACACTGGAAAAGAATCATACAGCTGGGATTGAAAAAGTGCGAAACACGGAAAATTATGCCTTCATTTGGGACTCGGCAGTACTTGAATATGACGTGCAACAAGAACCGTGTAACACACTGACTCTTATCGAAAGGTAAATATGGAAATTTCTTAGGTTGAACATGGTTGTGTCATGGCACTTTCCAATCAGTATGCAAACACAGACGTCTAATATAGGGCATGCGCAAGTGGATCAATTCTGAGTATTCCCGTTCCCCCCTTCCCCCTCCCTCTATTTAATCTAAGAATTGTCTCTATTAAATCTATTTTGATCCATCTTCCACAGACCATTTGGTAGTATCAACTATGGCTTCGCTCTCCCTCGCAATTCACTTTACACTCATAACTTTAGTGTAGCCATGTTGGAGTTGCAGCAAGATGGCTTCTTACAGCGCATGAAAGAGAAATGGTTTAAAAGCCGCAGCGTGTGCGGTGCAGAGACACAGGCAGCCCAGGAAGCTGCTGAGGAGGGCGGTGACCAGCTTCAGTTTAGTGACTTGGCTGGGGTGTTCATCACCCTTGTAGTGGGCGTGGCTGCTGGGTTGATTGTCCTGTCCATGGAACTGATTTATGCGTCTTACAAAGACACCCAGTCTAAAGATGACGAGGTGGGTACTGATTGGTTTCAGTTCTCGAATATAATATCACGGTTATAAAAAATCTGCTATATCGTTTACTTTGCGCTCTTAACAGTTCACATTACGTTATAAACTAATAATAAGCCTTTTTCTTCGTTGTTTGCTGCAAGATTATTTTTACGTCTCCCATCAGTTACGTCACACCTTAATGGTGCACCCCCTCCAGCCTTTTTTCGACTCCCTTTGCGTCACTCGTTATTTGAGTTCGATAACCTACATGCAGCGAAGGTTTGTTTGCAATATCGGTGCATGAGATCTGTCTTTCCTCTTCTGATAATTATATCAGGCTCAGATATCATAAAACCCTTTAGGAGTGGAGAGGGGCTTGGCATTCCAGAAGTTCTGTAAAGAACACTTGAGTCATTGTTAATGCAGGAACATAAGTTTAGCTTTTTCTTTATACTCATTAGGCACCAAACACATTATGCGCAGCTCTTTGGCGAAGGTTGCGTCGAACTTATAAGGGATTCCACGATCTCCACAAACGTGACGAGGGAGAAAAGCAGAAGGAAGAGGACCTGGCTATGTCTGAGGGCCTCCTACTTCCCAGCGCTCTAGAAACGCAAAATATTTGATTATATTCAAACTTGAGCCAGGATGTTTTGACCGAGAGGCTTAGCATGTGTGTGTGGAACTTTACAAGGCTCATGAGGAATTTATGTAACTGTTAGACTTTAGATGAAGGCATGTACTTGTTTAAGATAGCTTAGAGTCGGTTTTCCCTTAGCTTAATGCTCCATTTTTACTTGAATATAGCTAGGCTTCTCATTATATGTTTATCTGCTATGCATAAGACTCATCTGGGATAGGAAAGCTGAAGGAGACTCTCATGTAAAAATAAGCAGAGATGAAATACAGGCTATCACGGTTACCCAATAATTATTACTAACAGTTTAAGAGAATTAATGATAATTTCCTCAATCATCCTTGAAGTGCGATATTTCAGCTTAAAGTAGTCACAGATAGGTCTTTCTTAGTTATTACTAAGGATTTTGACTACCATTCTTGCCATTTTCATGCGGAAGTCTTTTTTGTCAAGGGACCAAATTTACTCAAGAATGAGTCCCTTGTTAAAACTAATTTGTTGCAGATCATTTGTAACATTACAAGTTACCGTGTCCGGTAGGATTGTTATATATTGGAGACTAGACTGTGAATGCTATAGATAGGACACTTAACTGCAAGAAAATTTTAAAAATATGTCAGCTAAGGAATTTGGTCAAATGTAAACTAAATATTTTCAGCGGCGACTCCAGGAAGTTTTGGTTGAAGGAGGGGCAAACATTGTTTCAGAAACTGGATTTTTGTTTTTAAACTAGAGTATGATTCAAGATAAGTGAAATTTCAGTGCTTCAAGTTTAGATGTAATATTTATTCCTGTCGTTGTTATATTTCTGGTTTCAGGCAAGTAATGAAAATACCTACAGGTCTGATTTGTAGGAGGGTCCAGGCCCCTCAGACTCTTTCCTTGGATCTGCTAAACATTAAATATTTAAAAGGTGTAGAATTAATCTAATCCATTTGGTTTGTAGATATGATGTAAGGTGAATTATGGAAAAGGTACCATCAATAAAGATGGCGAATGAAATTATTCATTTGTCAGGCCTTCCGATCATCCATAGTTGTCACTGTTTTGTCACAAGGATTTCTAGGAATAGTACGAGTCACATTCTTTTTTTAGTTTTACTTTTGAAAATTTTGATTACATTATTTCTTCTTTTTATTGCAAGGCAGAACGAGTGCGAAGAGAAAAAAAACTTAGATCCTCTGTGTAGTAAAACTTCCTTTGAAGGCAAAATCAGAATTTTTAGTGAACACTTTCGTAAAATTCAGAAAAGTTGTGGAAATGATAAAATCAAAAGACAAGGTCGCGTAATCGCATGAACGTTGATTCATACATCCTCTTATATAAATAAACATCACCGACATTTTTCCAACTCGATGTTTAATCGAAGCAGTTCTCTCTCTCATTTTTCTCATTTTTTCTCTGATGTCCTCAATTTTCTCTTGTTTCATTCTTTGTCTTAATCACATTCTCCTCAGTCTATCTCGCAGATTCTTTATGGTTTGTTCATCTTGCTGCTGTTTTCGTTTAGCTGCATCTATCTGAGCTTGAAGGTCTCTTTGTTGTCGTAAATATCTTTCCTTCTCAGCTGTCGATCTTTCCCTCGCTTCGGATATGGCAGCTTCGGCCTGCTCTTTCTGTGTTCGCATTTGTTCTTCAACCATGCGTTTGATGTTTCTTTGATCTTCGATGTGTTTCTCCTCTAGGCGAGTTATCTGAGATACAAAGACTTTGGGTTTGTATTTTGTTATCAATTCAAAACACGACTTACGCTGAAGATACTTAGTATAGGTTACCTTTTAACCAGACAGCACCTTGTAAAACGAATGTCGTGAAATAAAAGTGGAAAAGATTAAATTAAGTTTTTGTTTAAGTTTTCACCTCCGAAACACAGAGTGGAAACGAGAACCTTCCTATTTATTACCTTAACTTTATTATGCATTGCAGACTATAAAATAGTCGACGAAGCAAGACTCTACTGCAAATGCCAAATGTACCTTTCAAAATCTCCTCTCAGATAAATGAAGGATAGTTAATTCTGCTAAGATATGGGCGACTGACTCGTACTCGAAATTAAAAAAAATTTTGATTCCTCTCAACTTTGTTACAAACACATCATAAAAAACTTTAATTGAAAAAGTTGATAGAGTTTTATCTAAAGCTCTTACCTTTCCTTCGATTTGTTTTCTGTCCTCTACCAAATGCAAGTTCTCATCCTAAAAAAAAAAAAAAGATGAAAGTGAAAAAATAAATAAAAGAAAAAAGTTAAGTAACAATGAAATACATGAAAATGTATTTTACTGCTACAGGAAAGTTATCAGCTATATTGAATTAAGATAAAGGAAGTATCCAGAAACCCAAACTCGTTTATATTCAAATCTTGTACTTCGAGCGAAAAAATATTTTTTTGTTGATCATCAGGGTAAAATAAAATAATAAAATAGCAGCAGTATTGTTTGTCGAAACTTTACCACTCCAGGTAGCCATATCGAAAGAAAAGCAGCATCATGACCATTATTATAATTAATATCTACACTCAGCGAGCTTCATGATATCAGCAATCGTACTTGTTTGCTATCATGTGCTAATGAACATTTTTCCTTAGCTTGCGGTTCGGTGAACATTAATCCAATAGTCACCTCCATTTCAAATATTAACAACCACTAATCTAAACAAACTTAGCGAATGACGCATATAAATAACCAATGTTCAAAGTGTATCATTCTTCCTCCTGCCTGAAAGGTATCTAGCTTGGTAATCTGGGCTCTCAAATATGAAAAAAACTGACCCTTAGCCTTTCTGTCTCCTCAGCCTCAACTTCTCTTGCTGCTCTCTCGGAGGAGATATCTTCATAATACTTCCTCCTTGTCCTAAGTCGAGCAAGATGTTTCTTCATCTCTTCAAAATGTTGCTGTCAGTGTAATGAAACACAGATCAATGTCAGTATCTGAGAAACTGCGCACCAACTCCTCCACCAAAACAACATCAACCCTTACTTGTTATCAATTGGCTGTTTTTGGGTTAGGGAAGGGGTAGGTGCAGTTGCTCAGATACAGACACAGATTATGCAACGCCTCCCGCGTTACCTTTTCTCATTCCTAAAACGTTTCATCAACGTCCGTTAAACTAGAAAAAAAAATTATGTTTCGCGACCGAGAATTATGATTAAAACTGCAAACTGAATATTACTTTAAATGATGGTAAAAAGTAAATGGTTGTAGACCGTGGAATGCCATTTATTTTCTTGTTGTTTTGGGCAATATGTGTATGCAGTAAGCAAACCGAACCTTTCCATAGACCGCGGTAATGATCAGGTGAGGGAGTTAGAGGGGAGAGTATGAAACAGGAACTTCATTGTACCCTGAACAAAAAAAAACTATCCATACCAATTCATAGATGTAAGCTAGGTTTGAACATAAGCTCTTGTCTCCTTTGGCCTGTTGCTTGAAGTCGCTGTCAAGTTTCTGATAAACAGACCTCAATCGCTCTTCCAAAATCAAGAATTCGTGATCATTGGGATCATGGACATCTTTGAGGACTGGGTCCAACCACACCACGCGTAGCGTTTTCATCAGGTCACTGCACTGTTCCTCGGTCAGATTGTTGTTCTCTCTTAACAAAGCACTCTCAGCTTCGTCTGTATAGTTCTAGTTATATAGAAATAATACAATTCAGCAGTGGCGCATTTACAGAGTGTTTCTTAACCCTTTAACTCCCATGAGTGACCATAAGGGATTATTAGTTGATCCAATACCAAATGCTTCAAACTAACATCACAAGATTAATATGACAGACAGTAAGGAGAATTGTTAATGAGATCTTGAGAGTTAAAGGGTTAATCCACTGGCAGGAGATCGGAGTGATTTTTTGCGTGGAAGGAAGAGCACGACCCTCAAAGAAAGGAAGGAAACCAATAACAAACTCTTCCTACATATGCCAGCAGAATCAGGAATCGCACACCGGGCTACAGGGGTGAGAGCGGCAATTGCACCATGAGTTCACCATCCTTAATTCCCTCAAAAGGGTAAAAATGAAGAACAAACAATTTGAATGATCTTAAGATTAATGTTGGAATATAGAGTGAACAATTAACAAGCGTGAAAAAATAATTGACCATACAGAACCACAGGAATAGCAAGTAGGATGACCCAAGTATTCTTGATTACACTTTCCTCGACTTTGTCTTGTAAGAGAAATCTTATCATGTTTGTTTTACTAAAAGAATAAGAATGATCAAAGCCAATTTCAATCACAATTTGATGAGGGATAGGAGCTGATACGACGTGATGTTTAGTAGCCAATAGAATCGCGCGAAAATTATAATGAATAGGTTATGACAGCTGGCAGGAATCTGTAGTTTCTCTTTTAGCTATCAATGGAGAATATAGGCGAAAGCTTCTCGTCAGGCAGCACTGCTATAGCCGTCTGTCCATCGATGTTGTTATTATTGTTGTTTTTATTTAAGTTATGAAAATGTGGTATAAGCAAACGTACAGCTATAAACAAGCTAAATATAGTTACTCTTTGTTGGTTAAAGATCAGCTTAATGAATCTAAATATCTACATCGAACTCATTATTTACCGCTAACTCCTCGATGTATATCCACCGGGCCATAACAGCCGTGTCCTCTGCTTCAGTCTCAAAAAAAGTTAGAGCTTCCAACAAATAATCTTGATGAGCATTGCGAATCTTTCTGTCGTCACAGGGAAGACACACCTTTTCTTTGAATTCTCGTATCCCTCCACTGAATCAAGAAATGAAAAAATTTGAAATACTGCCGAAAGGAATCGACTATGATCTCAGATCTTATTCCCTGAGCAGTAATCAACAGACTCAGCAGAAATAAATTCCTTCAGTGTTTCTGCATATTTCAAGTCAGCGAGTATCTATAGTTTTCGGTTACAGAGCTGCAATTCTTTTGCACTGATCAAGCGATTCTCCGAGTGTAGAAGAAAACCATCTTTTCTGAGATCTGATCACTTGGGATAGCAAATAACAACAAAAAAAAAAAAAAAACGCCAACGGAAATGAGTTTCTGCGCAAACCCAAATGAAATAGGCTCAAGGTCAACCTTACAACACTTGTGGTGCTGACTAAAAGATCGCCGCTTCGGAAAC
The DNA here is from genome assembly GCF_036669915.1 of Pocillopora verrucosa. NCBI lineage: Eukaryota > Metazoa > Cnidaria > Anthozoa > Scleractinia > Pocilloporidae > Pocillopora > Pocillopora verrucosa. Next base: position 7,706,215 of record NC_089314.1, read on the forward strand.
GGAGTCATTATGGAAGCAGAGTTGCGCGCGTATAGAAATTCCGGTTTATTTAGGCAAGCCTTTTAGTAGTACTTACTCGTACAGAGCTTTAGCATCGTTTAGAGTCTGAGTACATTTTGTTTTGGTAAACACGTTCCATGCACTCTCAACAACTGGAACAGCCCCTGGTGAATTTACAGCTTGAACATATTCTTCGACCAGAGTTGCCAGAGCTGTGAATAAGACACAAGCGGGTAAATGGTTATAAAACAACTCATCTGGCTCAAAATTCAGGCAGTCATCTTGCTCTAATCCTTGAAAATTGACCCTCTATCACAAAAGGGCGTTTGAATTTTGACATCTCCACGACTGCGTTTCATTTAATCCAAACACGTATCTTATTAATGTATAATGCATACATACTTTAATCGTGTATTTTTGAAGGTTTTAGTGGCTACTTCATGGAGGAAGAAGGGAAGCTGTAAAAACTAACAAGGGGACAAATTAAAGAAAATCAATGTTGAATGAAAATAACAACTTAAAAAAAGAGAGTGCTTGACATTTGGTTTACGTGTATGACAAGAATCCCTTCTTCATATTTCCTTGATTCCTTGCACCCCACGACAAATTAATTTTTTTTCTTGAAAAAAGTTATTACTAGAGCGTTAGACTGTCTCTAAAAACTTTACAAAAATTGCCAACCTTCTCCAGTGACAAATCCTTGTCCAACAAAACTCCGTTTGGGAGTTAGTTTTGAGTGCAACATCTTTTTGAACTCTTCCACTCCTTTCTTGAATGATGAACTAATCTCCCCCTGCCTCCCCTTCTCATTTAAGTTTTGTATGAGTGTAGCATCTGATGACGGAGGGGAGAGGGGAAAGGCGTCAAAGTCAGGAAAGAACTTCAGAATGTTGTCCACGACCTTTTGAGACTTTTCATTAGGCCGACCTCGCATCTTGAAGACCTAAACGACAGAAAACATGAAGAACATGAAAGTTTAGGAGCACGCTAACGTCAAATCGAGACCTTCTTTGAAAACTTGTTGTTGGGATCCTTTCTCTTCCTTTCTTGAAAGAGTGCTGTTGTCCAGCAAAACGCACAGTTTTGAAAGTTTTGTGAGAAAAGCTATAACTCCCGTCTGAGCAAGTGAAAGCCTAAAAAATTGATTGTAAGTACCGGTTGAGATGAAAAGCGCTCCACAAGAAGATGAAGAGTCCTGTGAACAGTCAAGCGCCTGAACGCAAGTCTAAAATTTAAAGGGGTTTTGAAATTATTTGCAACATCGCCTGCAGCATGCAGCACTCAAAATTCCCTCCCCAGAACAAATTTGGCCATAACTGTCTCTACCAGTTCGGACTAATACAGTTCCGTTCCATTCACCAACGGCAAGTTCTGAACTTTTGTGGTACGGTTACCTTTTCAAGGAAATACGCTTTTAAGTTTTCCACGCCCTTGGGAAGACTTAACACAACATCTCTGAGCAGCCACACAAAAGAAGGAAACACGTGCTGTGAATCTTCTTTGTCTAAAGGTTGTCCTGAGACCACTTGAATCCGCTGAGAAATCTTGATTATGTGACTAGCACTCGTTGAGGCATCTAAACATTTAATTTCCTTTCATTTTATAACTTGCACCATTTTGTGGAAGATGTTCATCACGAATAACCAATGCATATGATCATGAAAGACTACAAGAGAAAGCTAAATGTAACTTTTCGAGATTGCACATGCTTTAATTGAACGTAGGCATCGAGCGATAGATATAATTGAAAGATAGATAGACACATACAAGAGATAACAAGAGCACACTCAGCTGCAGATTAATACGTAGTAGAGTCGAAAAGGATACTCAAGTCCCTCAAGATCAGTTCTTGTGGGAACGCCAACAGAATTGTAAATTAATACAGAGCTCAAGAGAACGCTGAGTGTAAATATGGCGTGATCATTAATACCCTCTGCACTCACTGCATCAATTCCTTCGGAATCCAACAGCACAACGGTGAACTCTCTGCCTTGAGCATCCCTGTATTTCTCTGGTACTACCCACAGCCAAATTCCCATGGTCTCCGGATCAAACGAATGCCCCAGTGGGAACACGTCCCCTTGATCGAACGCTCTGCTGAGGATGTACGATTTTCCCCTCCTGCATGGCCCGGCTATCGACACGACGCACACTGGTCCGCCAATGGACCGAAGTTTCCGCAGTGCCGGGTTTACAGGCTGAAGTCCCGTGCGGGGCTGACTCGAGTCGCGCTGGAACGCTCCCGATGTTTCATCCCAGCTGCAGTTGTTTGGTATGCACAATGGAATGGCCGCCATGGTATTCCCGGAGCCCTGTCTCTGATTAGAATCCCTACACAATTTCACGTGTAAACCACGGATTAGGACTTTTTCCTTGTTTACGTAATCTCATCTAAACTTTAGGGGGTCGAGAGCTTTCGAGACAGCTACACAAACCTTCGAATCCGTCCCACGTTTGCATAATTTTTGAGGAAGGCTCACTATTGCTCTAAAAAAATATTTTACTGACTGACGCTCACATCTAAAACGTTACAGCCGTTTTTAAACACTCACATCTGATCACATCTATCGACCAATTAGGCCGCGTCCACAGACTTAAATATTTCATATCAAAACAGAAATCAGGCTGAATCGATAGCAATGTAAACAACAGCTTAACTAGCTAACCCCCAAGAATTAATAATCTCTTGCTAACCCCTAGGCCCCACCCCACCACCCCTCTACCAAAAGTCACCACAATTTTGAAATGGATAAATGTATTTTGGCAGCCGTTACCGCCGAAAATACATGCAAATGATAAACAATAAGGACAAAAATACTGACGGACAACTCACCTTAACTGAAATAAAATAGTGAAAAGAACCAAATGCTTAAACATTTGAAAGCTTGTATGGTGACACTGGTTGAAATGGTTCAATAACAAGCCCGACGAATGATCAATTCCTGCTTGAAACTGTTCTGCCAATTCATGTGTGCAAAATGCGGCCCCCCCCCAAAAATAACCAATATATGATTTGATAATGATTTGTCCTTCAAGTACATCGTAGCTAACGTGAATGAACCAATTGCAGATTCCCTTTTGGTTGAATGTATTTCATGCAGGAGCCCCTTACTTAGTAATGGCTCCTGATTTCATGCAGGATTCGCTTGAAAATTTTTGTGTATTTCAACGAATTTTTCTACGCCGACTTTTTATATGCATTCATGGTCACAGAGAGTTGGAATTTGCATCTCGTGCGTGTATAATTACATAGACTGGGTGACAAAAAGGAAGTTATTTGTCACACGCGCCAACATTCAAAAGAGAAAGTGTTTTTGTTCAGTTCCTAACTTCCGCTTCACTTCCGGCTTTAATGAAAATTCGTGAACCTTGCATCATTTAAAACAATGAAAGTTAGGCAAACAACAGCAGTAGAACTTCTGATTTAAATGTCATGGATTTAAACCGACTCTTCAAGGCTAAAGCAACGAATTAAAATAACAACTTTCCATGGCCAAGATGCTTCGCTCTCGCTCATCGAAAAGCTAAAGCTGGGTGTTATTCTGTCAGTTCGACATGGCAATCGAATTGCAAGCGACTGATAATCGATTTTGATAATGTTTGGACGCTTTCTTACTAGTTTAGTACTTCAAATCACTTTGTGAAGCATGGACTTGGATGCCAGAACTGAAAATATATGGTAGGAAATAGAAACACTTGGTAACCATTACTCAATTCATAAATTATCGCACCCAGACAGAGGATATTTTCGTTCAAACAGCGCCGTATGTCGGATATGACCTCAAAACGACCTTCATCACAATATATTATCCACTAACCTTCTTTTAAAGCTGGATTTTTTCTGTATTAAACTCTGGAAACTGAAACTTTCGTATCTCCGCGTTTTTAAAAGCCTTTTGATAAACTCCTTCTTCCAACGTAGTCACCGTCCATAATGTAACCGCGAGAAGATTGGGGACGATAGTATTTCTATTGCGTAACTCTTCTGCATGATGATGTTAATTTGCTGATACTTTGACCCAAAATCCTTGAGTCTCTCTTTCTTTATTTTCCGTGGTATTCTTTTGGTATCAGAGTTTCGCAAGTACCTCAAATTTGAATTCAACAGGCCGCACTTTGAAGGCGAGGAGATGAACTTCAGCATTCCGACGTAAACATGCAGGCCCGTTGTCAAGCAATGTAATCAAGAATTCAAGAATTCATCTTAAGTAGTAAAAAAAAAAAAAAAAAAAAAAGGGAGAGAGAGAGAGGGGGGGGGGGGGAGATATGATTTTAAATCTTTGGACCAGAGGCTGATATTCCGCTCCGGAGAGTTTTTCGCTTCGGAAGAGGTATTTGTTTCAGCAAAATTGTTTTCGGTTAATTGAAGAACCCTTTCGGGAAGCCTCTATGGAGGTATCAGACTTTGAAAATTCACCAAGCAAGGAGAATATCTGTAGATTAAATAAACTTAGCAAACATCATTTTAAAACTTTGATCTCCAAAGAAAATACCTGCACGAGGTTATATATACAAGTTACTTACACTTCACCGGGGTAGACTATTATCCTGCACTGATCATGATATGATGTGACATGTTTACAATTATATCATTATTGACAGTCAGGGTCAGTAGCGTTTTGAATGGATTCTGCACAGCCTGTACCATATCAGATGTCAGTCAGCATATCATATAACGACAATAAATATTATTTCTATGAAATACATACCCCAATATCAACGTTTCTAGGTAACAAATTCTCTGTAAAAAAATTAGCAAGGCTGAAAATATTATTTTTCGCTTCAAAAGGGCATATGCCTGACTGCATCACCATTTTGGCGATGTTTCCTTTAACAAAACAAAAATGTGGTTTATTGTGACAGGTCGTTTCTCCCTTTGCATGAGGGGACGCAAATCGTCTGTACTGTAAGTATCCCGGAGAGTCCCCTACATTTTCTTAGACTTTTAGTCTAAGAAAATGTATGGGGACTGCAAGGTGTCATAATCCTGTTGCTGCTGACATCGATGTGACAGATAATTGCTTTTGCACTGTTTTCTTTGCCGGCTTATACTTGTCATCAAGTTTCAATAAGACGGCTATCATTTTTCACAAGAATAATGAAGTTTTCGTAAATTGTGAGATCGGATGGGATTAAAATGGGATTAAACCACCTACAGAGCTTGATATGTACTTACAGTGCAGACGATTTGCGTCCCCTCATGTATTTTTCGCCTTATCATTCGACATTTCTCATTGAAATATCCATAATTTATGCATAAAAGAGAAGAAAGCGAAGAGATAAAAACAATTGAGAAGATATGTATCATTAAGATTTGTCGCGGAAGAGCACATTTGGAAAAGCTGCTGTCTGGTGACCCATAGTTATTTGTATTCCTGAACAAGGGTTTAACATAAAACAGTTTTCTTCACGAGTTGGCTCACCGCGAAGCCCTTTGATCATCAGTGTTATTCAGTCAGAGGAATAGACTGAGTGGAGGAAACAAATAAAGAATGTGTGTTTCAGCTATGACGAAATTGGTTTATAAGGATGCATCAAGAAAGGTCGGTGTTAGGCTGTACACCTTTGTTGCATCGTATTTCATTTTTCGGTCGCGCAATGCGTCCTGGCTGTCAAGTCACAAGTGTGGTACTTAAAAAAACCTTACAAACTCAAGTTCTTTCTGTGTACCCTGATGAAAAATTTCCAGAATATCGAAAGAAAATTATTTTTAACAGGAAACGTACAGAGAGCGAAGAGCGGAATGAAATACCTAAGGAATGTCACGAAGTGTCACTGTCTGATTCCAAAGAGTAACTTAGCGATAAGGGCTCATTTTGAGACCTGATTAATTATTAATACAATTCCCAGAAACATTTGCATGTCTTTTACCAAGTGTGTTGGAGTTGTTGAAAAATCAGCCATCATGTTTATGCTAGCGATAGCTACATGTACACAGTCTTGATCAGACACGTTTATAGCGGAGGTTTCAAGGTAAGATTAGTTTGTGGTAACTATGGCGTAAATTTTGTTCACAGACGCGATCGTTTTTCTTAGCCTACGCCAGATCAAAAGATTTGTGGTAACACGCATGATCAGTCTCTTACTGTTCTGTTGTAAAGCACGCACGAAGAGGATAGAGCACGAAAGAAGTTTAAGAAGAAACAATCGTGTTTCTCTCCACTTCTTGAGTCGAGTTTGGCCGAAGCGGAAAAATCTTCAGACGCATCGCCAACAAAATTTGTCTCGGGTAAAAATTATGCAAAATCGTCTCAATAAACAAAACCATGAGAAACCGTTGTCAATCACGTTTCGTATAAGCCACGACAAGCGTGTAATTCAACTGTAATTAGTTTACTAGAAAGGCAAAAATTGTCTTTTGCTAAAAAACTCAGGGATCGATTGTAGAATCATGATTTAAAAAAATTGGAAGTGGAATCCTTTGGCAACTATGCTGGCCGATCTTATGAACAGATCAGACGGACGCTGACGGAATTTGTTGACTCTGAAAATTTTAATGCGGATGCAAGAGGCGTAACAAAAATTTGTCGTGGCAAAACTTTTCTTTTGAGTTTGCCGGGAAAATTCTTGTTTTCACCAAATTGTAAGAGTTTTCATGTGACGAAAACAAATTGTTCAAGGCGTGTGTTTTAAGAATAAACGACAGCCGAATTCACGAGAACATGAAGGCTGCTAGGATGACAGCGCCGTAAAACTAGCCTGCTGTGACTGATGTTGCCTTCCACTCAACGCATCGGAAAGGTTATAAAAGCAAGCTCTTTGTCCACTCGAAGAGCGGTCGATGTAATTTCTGAGGCTTTCTTCGGTACGATGACCGGAGATCGCGATGATGAGCTAGCTGCAATGGACCAGTCGGCATGATCGCAGTCGCTCTGACACCTTCATGATTAGTATGAATTTCAACAGTTATGCCAGTTTGGCTATATTTTTCATAACATTCTTGTTTTGTTCTGCATTTTTTTTTTGAACATGAAACTATATATGCTATACGAGTGTTAGCTGAGTTTGATTTTTATTACCGTACGTAAGCTTGCAATCTAACTGAGCGTGAAAACCTTCAATACTCGGTCTCCACTGCGTTTTCTCTCTGGATTTTCGTCTCTGCTCACGTTATAATAACGTAAATTACGGCGCTTGGCATGTTTACAAACTCTTGTTGGGTTCTTTTGTTGCTACTTGCTGGCTTGCTTGTTCCGAAATTTTTCTTTCAACTGAGGAAAAAAAACTAGAGAGAAGTCCCGGAAAAGGTCGAACATAGTACAATTTGGCATACGGCGTGACAGCATTAGCTCAGCTCCATGCTTTGTACTCTGATAGAGCACATTCTTTCAACCAATGACAGCGCGCATTATATCCAAACTTTGTTATGATAAAATTTAACATGAACGTATTACAAGCGCACAATTCTTTTCATAAATGTTTGTTTTCATCCAAACACTCGAGTTCCACTCGATTCGATCGATAGCTGGGAGATGTTTGGACTTAGAGATAAACTGGGACTTATTGTCATAGTCATACTCTTCTGCTCGTTCCCTTGATTTTGAAATTGTTTCTTTGGATTTTCGTCAGTCAACTCTACTGTGAATAACTTAAGCCGCAGGTTTCGATTGTTTTAGCTAAGATATTAAAGTTTGGATCACGTTTATTTGTCGATTGATTATTCGTTAGGTCTGGTGATAACTTATCTGATTTACTCAGTTACGTGCAAGGTTCGTGATCCAAGGACACTATGAGTCCAATCCCATGTGTTCTTTATCTTTTTGCATCGTACGCACTATCGTTATTTTCGTTCGCACGGCTTCTAGTCACCATTTAGAAAAAAATTATACTTAATGACCAACCACTGTGTGCGGAGACTCAAATCGAATCGCCCCTCTGGGGAACTTAAAATGTCTTAAACTAGGACTGAGGTGGTTTTATCTTTTCAAAGCTGATCCACAATTTTTTTTACAACCAAGCTATGTTAAAGCAGAGGGGAAGTCAGTAAGTTCCTCTATTCCCTTACCAAAACTACATGTCTGTTACATTATGTGTGACACTTATGTGTCTGTTATATATTTATGTGTATATATGATAAATATTGCCTTTATGTGACATACATGTAAAGATTCTGACGTGATTGCACATACATGTGACATTTATGGGACGTGTGACATACAGTATATGTTGGATATGTAATTATGTGGGGGATTTATGTGACTTATATGAAGTTTTGGAAGGGTTCACAGCCAGCTGGTTGCAATTTCACATTCTGCTCACATGATGTGTATTTTTAGTTTTCTATGTAATACAAGGTGCATATGCATATGATTTATGGCCATTATCTTCAAAATTTTCTTTCCAGAAGTAAATAAATGCTACTTATATACCGAAATAAATTAATTTCTGCAGTTGTCTTAAACCTTGATTCAATGGGCAGTATAATATTCTGGAGGCTAATTATTGTGTCCCGGCAAAGAGATTGCAAATTCAATTGTCATTCGTTAGTATTGCATAAAAATCCTCACTGTGTATAACTTCACATGTGACTATGGTGCATGCTTCGTAAAAATGGTGCCTTTTTTCTCAATCGGAGCTCACCAGAAATGTAAATTGTCATTTTCTTGCGAATGAGCTTAAAGACCTCCTGTGTACCATTATTTCTCTTTCTTGGAATTGGGAAATTATTTTCTTTCTGTCAAACAATTATAAACCAATTCTTAGTGCAGGGAAAGGAACATTTCAGAAATACCAATTTAACAAATATATGATAAATATATCTAGAAGGTATTGCTGCTCATAAAAGAGCATGGTACCTCCCTTTTTTATTTCAAATTGTACTTTTCCTTAAGATCAGCAACCAACATGTACAGCTCGACAACAATCTTAGTGTATGTTCTATAGAATGGCTTCAAGTGTTCAAAGTATCTTATCAATTGCTCTGTATTGTTTCTTTTACAGAAGCTGATTGGCATCGTTACAAGTTAGAATGGAAGCAAGCACTCGCAGGAACACTCATGGTGATCCACCAAAGATCAGTGTTAATCTTCCAAAGTTAAGTGAGCTTACCCAGTCGAAAAAACATTGGAGGGAGGTTCAACTCCCAATTGACATTCTGTTGTTAACAGTGAAAGACGTTGAGTTTTTAAGTTGCTACTATTACATTAATGATCTAATCAAAAGCTATCTGAAAGGGCTTGGTTTAGTATACTTTGGCAGCATTGGTGAAGATAAAGATGTCAAACTGAAAGTTGCTTTGATGAAATGCTCAGAGGGTTCTAACGTTCCTGGTGGTGCTTTGATCGTTGTAAAAAATGCTGTTACTCAGCTGAGGCCAAAAGCTGTCTTTTCTGTAGGCCACTGTAGTGGTATGAATCAGGAATCGACAAAGCTGGGGGATGTGGTTGTATCAAAAAAGCTCACAACTTATTCCTATCAGAAGGTTGCAAAGGATGGCAAGAAATTTCGTGGGTTCATAACTCCTGTAAGCAGAGACATCGCTGAACTCATCGAATGTGCAGGTCATGGTTGGAATCCACCCCTAGAAAATCCTAAAGAAAGGAAAGTTGAAGTCCACTGTGGTGAGGTTTTGAGTGGTTCAGAGCTCGTACAAGCTGAGTGGCGACGAGATGAACTAGTGAAGTCATTTCCTGAAGCAATTGCAATTGAGACACAAGGAGAGGGTAAGGTCTCCTTTTCCTTTTAAGTAACTGTTACTTTAAAATCTGCTCAAAGAGATATTCGGGTATAGTAGAATCTAGGGAGAGAGAATTGATACCTATATGATATCAGTTGTGGTGGGTAAGCTTTTCTGCCAGTGTTGAGAGAAGCACTGGCTGTGTGTGAACATACTGGACTTCAGATCAAGAGGTCTGGGTTTAAGCCCTGGGCTAATGGGATTGTGTTGTAGTCTTGGCTGGGAGGCTCTACTCTCACAGTGTGTCTCTACACCCAGGAGTATAGATGGCTACTGATGAACTGTCCACTATTTCATATACATGTGGAAGGAGTAAGGGTACAGTCTTAGTGTCTGAATGGTATAGGCCCTGGGAGAAGCTCGTGCTACAGGGACTAGCTCGGTACTTAGTATACATAACTTTCCAAAATATATCTCTAGTTCCTTACAAATTTTTGATAACAATGGTAACATGATAACAATGGTTGAAATCAGTAGATGTTGGAGAAAATTTGTTGTTTTATTCTTAAAAGCTTGTTTTTTTTTGTCTCAGGAGTTTTCAGCGCAGCACGTGATCTGAAAATGGAATGGGTCGTTATCAGGGGTATTTCAGGGTATGCAGATGGAACTGAAGCAAACGAAAACTGGCAAACATTTGCAAGTGTAACAGCAGCTTCTTTTGTTGTCAGCATTCTAAACCAATGCAATGATTTTGAAGATTGGCCACATTACCAAGGTGAACAGATCAACTTTTATCTTTCATAGGCCTACAGTATATTTGCTTGCAGTCACAAGCTAGTCATGTATGCTTTTTAGTTTTGTTTTCAATAAATGTGCTGGAACCGAATTGCCAAACTGAATCAAAAACATGGTCAATGACCTATGATCATGCGCTGATCAATGACTGCAGCTCTTGGATCAGAAATGTTACCTGGCTGTTGACTTCAATTCAACATACAGGAGCTCTATAAAAATGGGTGGATCCAGCAAAATGACATGAATAGCTGCGATACGCACCACTCGCTATCCCCTCATCTTGATGTTTTGCTGTGATGTCTTTATGTTTTTAGTCAAGGAAGAATTTTTCAGTGACGAAGATTTAGAGTGGCCTTACCTAAGTTGCTTATTGTATGGAAAATGTTTTTTTCAAGCTTTTCGGTCGATTGCAAAGTAGAGATAGAAATAGTGGGACATCAAATCCGTTTACATGGCGATGACAATTTTTCTGCCTGGCAGAAGAAAAGGAACAAGAAATCTTCTGTTCGCATATGTGGACGTGCATATTTCGTGTAAAATGATGCACAATAGGGACGCATGATGCAATGGCACGAATTGTCCTTGAAACAAACTCCTCAGGAGACGTTTCATTAGGAAAGGAAAAAGCTCCATTGCTACAATGAATCTGTTGGCTCAAAAGATCTGGTCTAATGATTTGTTTATGTTTGTTATCATGCAGATGGTCGAAATAAAGAATCGTCTCCGCGTGACGCTTTAACTCCAAAGAAAGGAAAAACTCGTTTAACAGGTAAAATAAGGACATATCTATAAGCGTGCCCGTTAACCCCCACCTCCCAACCCCATCTTCCCGCCCCCTGCCTTTGTAAAATAAAAATGAGGGGATCCAGGAAAAGGGAAAAAAAATAGTTGCCATACGTACTACTCGCTATCTCCTCATCTTAATGCTTTTCTGTGATGTCTTTATGCTTTTAGTCAAGCAAGGAGTTCCCAGTGACGAAGATGTAGAGTGGCTTTCGCACCAACTCGAAAATTGGCAGGAACTCGGGCGTCGTCTCGAAATTGAGGAAGCAACTTTAACGGCGTTTGACGATGACTATAAGAAAAAGCGTCAAAAAATCTACAAAATGTTACGACATTGGAAAGAGAAGGATGGCTCAGCTGCAACATACAAGGTCTTACATGATGGATTGTGTCATGAATTTGTTAAGCGCACAGATTTAGCTGAGAAACTTTGCTGTCAACAGCATGAATGACTGTTTTCTTTATTGACTCATAGATAGCTTTTATTTCTATTTTTATTGATTATTCCACTGTCAAATGAACAAGTATCCCCAGTATGGCTACACTATTACAATGTGAAGTACTAAATCAGTTATCTTCCTTTTCTTCATGGGTTCGTTTTTCTGTCTCTTACACACATGCATCTTTCTATTCTTCTAATGAAAAACGTCAAGTGGTCGAGGATATTACTAGTTATCAGCCACCCATAACTTTTCGTGTAACTCTATTGACTACTTAACGTCACGTGGTACAAAATCACCGGATAGTTTTGACGTAATAATCACCATTTACATGACATTTGTCCCCCGATTATTTCCGTCGAAAAGAAAGCAAGACAGCGGAAAAAAGCCAGCATTCGAGTTTCACTTTTTTATCTTTCTTATTGAACCTGTGAGAAGAATTAAGTTATTCTGAGTAGTTCACTGGTAGTGATATTAAAAAACTGATCTTAAATGCTGGTCCGGAAAGTAAAAAAAAAAATTAACAAAATTTTTGTTGTCAACGCGCGATATGAAAATTAATGGGAGGGTTATGAATTAAATAAATTCACTTCTGGCATGTTGGTATTTCGGGGGATAATTTCTTGGCTGAAATATTGTCTTGAAAATTTTATCATTTGTCCTCGAAGCTTATCGGCCAAAAAATTCAATTTTCGGACAATAGCTCAGTCGCGGACATGATCAGCTGACGCACTAGCCGTCTAAAGACGTTTATGTACTAAACATTCGCTGAGTTGCTCTGTCAATACCATTGCAGTGTTGCCGAAGGCATACGTCATGTTACGCATTTGCATCACAGGTGTTATCTATACGTAATGCACATGCATTCCTCCTTCAATTGTTGGCTTAGACGCAGTACTGAATTAGAAATTTGAGGCGCTTTTTTCAGAGAGGTTTGGTGAAACCAAAATTCAGCGTGCTGAGAATCTCACGCCGAGAACACGAATATATGCCGTGTTTTGTAGTTGATACTGAGATTCAACAACAGTTCTTCTCAAAGAATTGTAAATTCACGAGGAAAAGACTCCGTAAATAGCTAGGCAACGAAAAAATGTGGTTCCCCTACACTCGATTAGGCTTGGACAAAAGGAAAAGTTCTTGAAACAGTCGGCTTGCCTGATAATGATATAAATTTGATATTGGATGTTCATGTTTGATTAATTGCCTACGATAATTTACGATGTAGAATATTTGTCAACGAAACGTTTCGTTTCGGCCTATGGAATGGTTCTATGGCAAGAAAATAAATGTTTGCTAAAAACAAACGGTAGAGGTTTATAATTTCATCAGGGCTTCCTCACTGCTTTTTGCTGGAAAAAAACAAAATGTCGATTTGCCATTATTTCTTTTGTGTGTGTGTCTTGTTCTTTAGAAAAGTCTTTGAGCATCCTTGGTTCTGGATTGAGTAGTTTGGTTGGAGCCCAATCGTTGGTAATTATACTGATTTTCTGGAACAGTTTTCTTGGGTAAAATTTCTTTCTACCAAGCTTTGAGCAGTAAAATCTTCATAAAGCGAACTGCTGGATTGATAGTTATTGTCTATTCATAACAAAAAACTTGTATAGAGATTTTGCACTTCGAGTTTTATTTTTTGGCACAAAATTTTGACCGACAGCTAAATGACAAAAGTTTTCTCAGAGCTTTGCTAAGCTTCGCAATATCTTTGATGGTCTCAAGTACTTTTTTTCAATCGAATGTTGCAGAACTGACGCATTTATGAAGCTATACAGGAAACCAATTCTCTGTTATGAGGTCACGGTTCTATAATGATATTGCCAAGGTGATAAAAAAGTGAAAATCTAGGGAAAATAATTAGTCTCGATAAGTCCACAGTATTTTTTATTGAAAACTGAAATACTCGCAGAGATGAAATTTACACGTTGACACATGGCTGTTAGCGTTGTATGCGGGTGTCATCACTCTTTAACATCAGGAGTTCCCAAACTTAAGGCCTTCGCTTCCCATTCTTCTATAATAGCATGGAAATTTACCAGAAGAACTTTCAATGAAACTTAATTGTATAATATGGAACTTGACAGAAAAATCAGAGTAAATGAAAGAAAGCGAATGCAGGGCCATTGTAAAATTTTGAGATTTATTTTGCCTAAAGACTTTTTCAATCGACTTATGCCGTATCTACTGTGTTCTGCAGCCTAGACTTTAAAAATGACAAACTGATATTACTTAGAAATAAGCAATGTTATTTCAGAAACTGCATGCAGGTTAAGGTCCACAGTCGGCAACATGAAATGAGGGAGGGGAGACGTCCCTAAGGAACTGAATTTTTTCAATTTTGTTTTCGTCAATCGTTAGTTATCAGGAATACATACTTTTCAGAAAATAACAGGAGGAAAAATAAGTAAGAGAATACAATCCTTGGAAATACTGAATAAAACTGATAAATAAGCTGAAAGAGAATTTTTAGAGAGAGTATATTGGTTAGACTAAACCGTATCATAATATTTGATAAATTCGGTTGAGAGGTTGCCAGAAACCACAAGGCTCTTACAGAAAGTCACTCGCTTTACATTTTAACCTCTTAAATGAAGAGTGGGACTTTATACCATCAGTGTTTCGCACATGAACTCTTACTTAAGTGTGTATCAATAGAACGTTAGCAGAGGTATAATTTTGGTTAATTCATGAATCAACATATCAATCAAGCAGGGAAGGAAACAATCTGTTGATAAACCACCAAGCTACCGATCATTTAATCGATCGATCGATCGATCCGGTGCGACAATCTAGAGATACAGTATGTAACGTAACTTATGGAAAAATGCTTTAAGCGCCTAATCTTTACTACTAATTATCAAGTACAACGACCCGATTGGTGAATCTGATAACTTTGAATTACAAAAAAGAAAAGGCTTAACAGATGCTTTTAACTCTAAGGAAACTTCACGGCTGATAAACATTTAATAAACAGTTAATAAAAGTCATTGCAGGCGCAGTGGTAACTTATCTGGGGTCGTGGGCTCCACGCCTGTGTTAAAAACAAAAGAAGAAGAAGAAGATATTAATGCTGTGGGCGATCATCAAATCTTTTTGAAAATGCGATCCTGGAGGGAAACTCCTACTCTTTTCATAGTATAGCTCTGGTGATTCGTCTTCATTAATGTCAGCTGAATGGTCAGCCTTATGAATTTACCCAAACATTTCCACAATCGAATACGGTGAAACCTGTATCGGTGTTCATTTTCTTAAGGTTAATTCATTTCTGAACTTTAAATAGAACGAGGTGATTAGTCTGGAACCTATTTATTGAGGTAAACGTACCTTAATAAGCGATATGTAAATGCAAGTTACTTTAAAAGAAAAACTGCGAGAAAATTCAGGACTTGCGTTAGGGTCCACTTTAGACAAGGTATCATTTGTGACTAGCCTTTGGAGGAAAACGCCTCATAAAAGAATGCGAACATCATTTCAAGCCGAAGCTCTCAAAGTTTATTATAAAGGGCTACCTTGAATTGAAAAAGAAATTCCTAGCCAATATTAAGGATGAAATTCTAGATTTTTGCTTTACCTCCTTTAACCTCAACAGCTGCCAGATGCCCCTGACACATTCAAACGTTTGATTACGACCTCGCACGTATAGGAGTCCAGTGCCACTGCTATTTCCTTATCTGTTTCTTCGGGACTTAAGGGTGAAAGCCTTTAAACACTGGAAAACAGTGAGACATGAAAAACTTTGAAGGAAGCAGTTTTATTCTTATTTTACCTGCACATACTGATGCACTTAAGTCCGTTTGTGTTGCTTTACAGTTAAACTTTTGCCCCACCATTAAGTTAACAGCTCGATCCTCTGGGCGGTTACCTCGTCCTTAGTGTAAAACTGGTAAATCTGCAACAAACGCAAGAATCTTTTTATTCAATAACTCTTTGTTTCGGATACTATTTACGGTGTGTTTTTTGTTGAGACACACTCCTCTTTACGATGTCATAAAGGACAAAATCTGACTGTTGTTCAGACTTTTGTTTCTGCCAATCATTTCCACACTTCAGTTCTCCGTGATTAAAACAACGCAGTTACAAATCTGAGTTGAAAAGGCTACCTTAGAGATCACCAGAGAACATAACTTTTGCGATTTTGGGCACGACAGTCACTTATTCTTATTACGGCTCTTTCCAAGCAAGGGTGTGAGTGGGAACCAGCGAAACCTGTTTGGGAATAAACCAACATCGAGGGAAGGTAACTCCCAAAACAATAAAAAATTACTGACGCCTTTTGATAGGGTATGATGAATGAAATACAGATAAGCCAAACACTCCTATAATCACATGTGTAAATGATAGGTTTCCAAAAAAAATTCTCACCTTTGGAGCAAACACTGACAGCATCGTCAAAGAAGTATTCATGATCAGGCACATGGATAAAATGGCAAAGAGGCGTCGTAGTACGCAGATCCTTCCAATATCAGCGACACAACGGCACCGATGATGAACGACACGAACACGTTATAAACCGACATTCCGATGTAATTTGAGTCATTCAGGGCAGGTATAGTGACATTGCGTGTCTCCCAAACCACAAAATCCCAAATAACTGCAACGACCCTTGATATGTAAAAGCTTGTAAACACGACCGCAAAAAAAAAGGCACGCTTTGTATCTGCAAGTGCATTGGTACAATGCTTGGATGATAACAAGGTGAGGTCTCTTTATCAGAAACTTGACAGCGACTTTAGGCAAAAGGCCAAAGGAGACAAGAGCTTACGTTCAAACTTGGCTAACATCTATCAATTGGTATGGATAGTTTTTTTTTTGGTTCAGCGTACGATGAACTTTCTGTTTTATACTGTTTGCTTTAACTCCTTCACCTGACCATTACCGCAGTTTAAGGAAAGGTTCGGTTTCCATACTGCATAGATTTACTGCTCAAAGGAACAAGAAAAGAAACCACATGCCATGGCCTACGAACATTTATTCTTTACCATTATTTAAAGCAATTTTAACCATAATTCTCGGTCGCGAAACAAAAACCTTTTTTTTTTCTAGTTTAGTGGACGTTGAGAAATGTTTTAGGAATGAAAAAGGGTAACACTAGAAGCGTTGCAGAATCGATGTCAGTATCTGAGCAATTGCGCCTGCCCCTCAACAAACCCAAAAACAGTCAACTGTCAACTGATAACAAGTAAGGCCAGTTAATGTTGTTTTAGCGGAGGAGTAGGTGCGTAGTTGCTCAGATACTGACATTGATCTGCGTTTCATTACACTGACAGCGACATTTTAAAGAGATGAAAGAACATCCTGCTCAACTTAGGACAAGGAGGAAGTATTATGAAGGTATCTCCTCCGAGAGAGCAGCGAGAGAAGCTGAGGCTGAAGAAACAGAAAGGTTAATTGTCAATTTTTTTCTTAATTGAGAGCCCAGATTACCAAGCTAGATACCTTTCAGACAGGAGGAAGAGTAATACACTTTGAAGAAAGTGCATCATTGAGGTTTGTCGCAGTAAAGCACATTTGGAACAGCTATTGTCTGGTGGCCCATAGTTTTTTGTATTCCTGAACTAGGGTTTAACATAAAACAGTTTAATTTCCTTTTAAATTCACTAGTTGGCTCACCGGGTGCTTTGATCATCAGTGTTATTCAGTCAGAGGAATAGACTGAGGAGAGCAAACAAAAAAAGTATGTGTGTTTCAGCCATGACAAAATAGGTTTATAGGGATGCATCAAAAAAGGTCAGTGTTGGGCTGTATACCTTTGTTGCATCGTATTTTTTTCGGTCGCGCAATGCATCCTGGCTGTCAAGTCACAAGTGTGGTATATTAAAAAAATCCTAAAACTCTCCAAACTCGAGTTCTTTCTGTGTGCCCTGATGACACATCTCAAGAATATCGAAAGAAACTTTACTTTTACAAGGAAACGTACAGACAACGAAGAGCGGAATGAAATAGGAGTGTCACTGTCTGACTCCAACAAGGAACTTGGCGACATGCCTTATTCGACTGAAACCTGATTGATTATTGACACAATTCCCAAAAACTTTGCACATCTTTTGCCAAGTACGTTGAAAAATATAATCAGTCTGCAGAGCAGGCGTAATTTTGGCGAGCGAGTGCTCAGCAACTTCTTAACGAAAACTATGGCCGCCATCTTTGATTTTTAATGACAGCGAAAGGCTGGGAAGAGAAAGAAATTTGTACCAAGGGGGCGGTCGACGATCAAAAATAAGAAAAGAGATAGGGAAGTGAAGAGTTCGCCTATCCTCCGCCCTCTACCCCCACCGTCCACTTTAACTTCAAATGAAACATGGCCGGTCTGATAAATGATTTCGAGTTTATGACGTTATCTGCTTTGCAGGCTTCTGTATGATCAATTGTGGAATTTTCAAGGTGAGAATAGTTTGTTGTTGCTATAGGATAAATTGTGTTCACAAACGCGATTGTTCTTTCTTCTTAGACTACGCCAGATCAACAAAAGATTTGTAGTGATATCGAAAGTAAATTATATATTAATTATATTGCTAAATTTACTTTCGATATCACTACAAGGCTAAGTATTGTCTATTGCTAAGTATTAATTTATATAATCTTAGCAAATAGAGAAGCCTTGACTATGCTTTTTTTCTGTTGTAAAGTACGAAGGAAGCGGCTGGAGCACGAAAGAAATGTAGGCAGAAACACGATCGTGTTTCTCTCCACTTCTTGAGTCGAATTTGGCCGAAGCGGACAAATCTTCAGACGCATCGCCAACAAAATTTGTCCCGGGTAAAGGTTAGGAAAAATCGTCTTAATAAACAAAACTGTTATGTGTCATGTTATCTCTCTGTCCCCCTCCACTAAGATGTGTAGATAAGTAGATGTGTAAGCAGAAACACGATCGTGTTTCTCCTTACTTCTTTGGTCGAATTAGGCTGAAGCTGACATAAATCTTCAAATGCAAGCCAATAAAATTTGTCCTGGGTAAAAAAATCTACCTAGTAAACAAAACCATGATAAAGTTCTCAATCATTTGTTGTATAAGCTACAATAAGCGTGTAATAATGAACCGTTATCAGTTTATTAAATCCTGGAGATTGAAAGTGGAATCCTTTGGCAACTATGCTGGCTGGTCTTATGAACAGATCAGGTGCTGACAGAATTTGTGGGCTTTGAAGTTTTTAAATGTGAATGCAACAGAGAAAACAAAAATATGTCCTTTAATTTTGTCGAGGCAATTCTAGTTTTGTCTGCTAGTGTGAAAGGCCCTAAGACTGAGGCTGTCTGAAATGTCAAACCATCAAAATTCACAATAATCTGCAATTGTTTACAAACTGAAATAGCTCAGGAGGTGGAATTTAAATGTGTTTGATTTTTATTACTGTACATAAGATTGCAATCTAACTGACAGTGAAAACCTTAATAACATAAACTATGGCACTTGTTATGTTTACAAACCCTTGTTTGGTTCTTACATTCTACAGTATTTGCTGCCTTGCTTACCGAAATTTCTCTTTCAGTTAATGAAAAAAACTGGAGAGAAGTCCTGCAAAAGGTTAAACATTCTGTAGTAAATTTGGCAGATAGTGTGACAGCTTTAGTTTAGCTCTATGCTTTGTACTCCAATAGTGCATGCTCTTTCAACCAATAACAGCACGCATTATATAATATATTATTACATTATATAATACTATATAATATAATTTAATGTGTACATATTAAAAGTGCACCATTTTCATTATACATATTTGTTTTCATACAAATAATCGAGTTCTGCTTGATACAATTGATAGCTGGGAGATATTCAGACTCAGAGGTAAACTGTGACTTATTTCAATACTCTTTCACTCCCTCACTTGGTTTTGAATTTGTTTCTATGGATTCTTGTTGGTCAACTCTATTGCAAATAACTTAAGCCGCAAGTTGGGATTGTTATAGCTAAGATATTAAAGTTTGGATCACATTTATTTGTCAATTGATTATTTGTTAGGTCTGGCGATAACTTCAAATTTATGTTACATGCAAGGTTCGTGATCCAACGATAGTATGAGTCCAATCCCAAGTGTTACTTATTTTCCTGCATTGTAGGCACCTTCTTTATTTTTGTTTGCTTGGCCTTTAGTCATCATTTTGAAAAATCATACTTAATGACCAACCTCTGTTTGCAGAGACTCAAATCAAATCGCCCTTCTGAGAAGCTTAAAATGTCCTAAACCAGGACTGAGGTGGTTTAATTTTTTTGAAGCTGATCTGCAAATTTTCTTACAACCAAGCTGTGACACTAATGTATCTGCTGCACATATGTATATTTATATATGACAAATATTACATTTACGTGACAGAAATGTGAAGATTGTGACATGATTGCACATGTATTTGAGTCATATATGTGATGTGACATACAGTATATGTAAGATATGTAATTATATAGGGGATATTTGTGATGTTCATGTAGTTTTGGTAAGGTTTCACAGCCAGCTGGTTGCAATTTCACATTCTATTCACATAATATGTATTTTCAGTTTTCTATATTGCAAGATGCATATGCATATGACTTAGGGCCAATATCTTCAAAATTTTCTTTCCAGAAGTATATTACTTATTTACAGTGTAATGAATTGATGCCTGCAGTTGTCTTAAACTGTGATTAAATCGGCAGTATGATATTCTGGCGGCTAATTATTTTGTCAAGGCAAAATAATTGTAAATTCAATTACATGTTAATGCTTTGCTTAGGGTCATTCCTTAGTGTTGCATTGTACATTTTCACTGTGTTTAATTTCTCATGTAACTATAATGCATTCTTCATAAGAATGGTGCCTTTTTTCCTCCATCAGAGCCAATCAGAGAATAAATTGTCATTTTCTCACAAATGAGCTGGGAGACCTTCAGTGTAACATTATTTCTCTTTCATGAAATTGAGAAATTATTTTCTTTCTGTCAAACAACTATAAACCAATTTTTAGTTAAGGAAAAGGAAAAAAAATTCAGAAATGCCAATTTAGCAAATACTTGCAAATGCAACTGTCATGATATGAATTGGAATGATATAAATTTCTAGAAGGTACTGCTGCTCACAAAAGGGCATGGGACCTCCCTTTTTTATTTCATATTTTACTTTCCCTTAAGATCAACAGCCAAAATATTCAGTTTGACAACAATCTCAGTGCATGTTCTATGGAATGGCTCAAAGTCAATGTATTTTATTAATTACTCTGTATTGTTTCTTTTACAGAAGCTGATTGGCATTGTTATAAGTTAGAGTAGAAGAAAGTACTTTCAGGAACATTGCTGGTCCACCAACAATTAATCATGATAAACTTTTGAGGTCATTTCCTGGAGCAGTTGCAATTCAATCCGAAAGATGGGTAAGATATCTTTTCCTTTTTTTATGTTTAATTAAATCTGCTCAAAGAGATGGAGGTGGCATTGTAGCCAGGGAGACAGAATTGATACTTTTATAATAAAAATTTTGGTGGGTAAGTTTTCCTACTGGTGACAGAGATGCACTGGCAGATGATTGCTAGCATTCTGCAGTTAAGTTAAAGAGGTCTGGGCTGTAGCTTTGGCTAAAGTCATTGTGTTGCAGTCTTGGTGTAGGCTTAAAATCCTAAAAGGTGGCCTAAAAATCTATCTGTACATTCTCAAAAGTGTCTTTAAACCTCATTTCATCCCTTAAAATCACAAAATATTTTCTTAAAGTCCTGACTTATCTCAAATTTTTTTAGAAATAATCACATAATTTGGATAAAATGTGAGATTCCAGTGGTGAAATTGCATGGTAACAACTTCAAACTGACTCAAAATGATCATTTATTCATGAGACAATCTAAGTGGTTTGTCTCCTTACAGTTGGAATGTTTCTTTCAAACAATCAATAACAACAACCGCTGATTGGTAATATTTGTATGGAAGGAGCCTGTTTGCAAAAACTTCAATGAACCATGCGATTTTTTATGCTATTGGCTGAATTTGTTTTTTAACACCATCTTGACTTTCTGCTGATTAGCCAAGCTTTTAAACCAAGATCTTGTAGAACTTTTCATCTGACACAGGCAAAGGTAAAATACCCCCAGGTTTCACTGGGGCATGTTGAGGCTTGGAATTGATTAGTGCATTAAACTCCAAACAGAACTATGCCTTTTGAAATGGCTACATTTGATTCACATTTCTTAAGAGTATTAAGAGTAATCCTATAATAAACTCCTGTTAGAAATGGATGCAAACCCTTAAGAATTTGCAATTTGTGTTGGAGCAAATTTGTTGTTTTATAGATGAATTTTTGTTGGTTAAAGTTTAATGAATTGTCTCTGTAGCACATATTCTTAAAGTGGAGTGGGCTCACCTAGTTATCAATGGTATTTCAGGGTATGCAGATGGAACTGAAGCAAACCAAAGCTGAAAAACATTTCCAAGAGCATGGCAGCCTCTGTCGTTGACAACATTCTAAAGAGCTACCATGTTTTTAAAGATAGGCCACATTATGAAGGTAAAACAGATCATCATTAATTATTTTTTAATACACCTGGATATTATTCTCCCCAAATATTCTTCCCACCCCCACCCTCCTTTCTTCACTAACGTGAACATGTAAATGGACATTTCACATAACTGAGTTATTACAAAAAATTTAAGTTTTGGAAAACTTATATGTATAATAGCTTATGATGAAATTGGCCTGAAATTGGAAAAAAATAAAATGGAAATTGTTGATGTTGTTGTTGATGTTGTATTATTCAAAATTATTTAATGAACCTGGACAATACTTTATGTTTCGTTGGGGCAAATTCGAGTTGGGAAGAAATTTAGTCTCAGTCAGTAACGAAATCAAAACGAAGGAAGATCATTTCTGAGTTTGTAAATTTTCACGTAGTTTTCTGGTAGCGCAAAATTCATTAAAGCATCTTATCTTTGAAGCGTTTCTCAGTTTTGTAGTAGCCTAGTCCACTCACTGCTTTGTTGGATTTTTACATGGTTTTCGGAGGAGTCTATTCTGGAGCGGGATTGTAGAAACACTCTTTCGGAAATCAAATAAAAATGCAGCTAAGCGGTTAAGGTCCCAAGAGAAATTACTGAGAAATATCTTCTTGAAGTCCTTGTAACACTAGGCTTTTCACAGTTGCTACATGAGATGACTTTTATGTGCTCACTGAAAATTAATTCTGCATGTGTTTAGATTTTCGAGGGAGCAAATTAATGGGTTTTGTTTTTTAACTTTTTTGAGCTGCTACAGATCCAATCCCCGACTACATACAGGCGAGGGGACCGGTGGCACTAGAAGCGTACAGGAGAGCACTGGAGACAGGCGAAACCTACGATAGACGTACCAAAATTGTGTTGATTGGTCAGGACCGTGTGGGCAAAACAAGTCTGAGAAGGTACCTCAGAGGTGAAGCATTTGATAAAGATGAAGCCAGCACTAATGGGATTGAAATGATTTCCCCTGTCAAGAACGCAGGAAAAGGGGCATGGAGGAATCCAGAACTGCTTGAAGACACAAGTGCACTTGACCACAAGTGCGCAGAAGTGGTCGCACAGGAGTTACTCGGCAGCTTTAGAGAACGATCAGATGGGGCTCAACAGTTAACTGGAGAAGGTAAGAAGACGAAAGGCTCAGAAATAGGTGATGTTCTTGATGAAAAGAAAATAAAACAAATGCTTAGGTAGAATACAATTAAAAAACAGTAGGGAAATGCGAAACAAAAAGGAAGACGGAAAAAAAGATATTGCTAGCGCCTGGAGTCGATCCCTCGACCTTTCACGTGTAGGGATAAGCACTTTCCATGGCGCCAGTTTTGTAACGTCAACATGTCATTTTGAATGCGTTAAGCTCGTAAGGTTTCTGCCCATGCACTCGCGTGAAACCATGCGATATTAGAAGGCTTTTTTTGGCACTGGTCGCTGAAGGAGTGAACGAGTGTTTATTTCGAGTGAGGCGAAGCTTTTGTATATTTTTAGTTCTTATATACAAAATAAAAATTCAGTCACTAATGTTAGCATTACTATTGCTTTGAACAACCGGTCCTGGATCATACTAAGCTTACCTGGTATTCTTCTGTATGTTGTTTGCACTTGAACAGCCTGTTTAAGAAACGTAATAACTGATTAAAAAATGTCAATATTAGTTTTCCAGGAAGTCGAAAGTGAGCAAAAACCAGAAGAAGTACCCACGAAAGTCCTTTCCCTCGTAGAGCGTGGCCTCAAGGGAAACGACACCTCCGACAATGAGGATATATGGCCTTTTGTTTGGGATTTCGCCGGCCAGGCAGTATACCATGCCATTCAACCAATTTTTCTATCGCAAGAAGCCATATATGTCTTAGTGTCAGATCTTACAATGGAGCTAAGTGCTCCTGCCCAATGTCGGATAAGACCGCCTAATCACGATGAAATAGTGGTAGACTCGCCTTACGTCGAGGACACTAATCTCGATCACATGATGAGATGGCTGGACTTGGTGCACTCTTTGGGACAGCCAGAGCTTCAAAGAAAGTCGGCAGATACTAACCAAGTTTTGCCTCCGGTGGTGCTCGTGGGTACACATGCTGATGGTGTAAAGGATCCTTGCAAGGAAATGGAATCTGTGGAGGAAATCATTTGCAGCATGGCTCATCCAGCAACCTTAGACCATATTTCAAAAGAATCATTCTTCATAGATAACACAAATCCAAACAGAGAAGACGACCCACAGATCGTTTCTTTGCGTGCAGAATTATTGAATCTGGCTAGAAAAATGCCACATATCAACAAGGTAATCCCTATGCAGTGGCTCCGTGTGGAACAAAAGGTCGACGAAATGGTGAAAAAAGGGATGCTTTATGTTGGTAAAAAGCGTTTTGCAGAGGACATTTCTAGAGGCATTTGCCAGTTTAATGACACAGATGACGTCGAAGAATTGCTACACTTTTTACAAGCTCGTGGAAGAGTTATCTACCAAGATCTCCCTAAAAATCCAGATGGTTTGGTCGTGATGGATCCGCAGTGGTTAATTAAAATACTATGTGAGATAATTACGGTGAGTCCACCATGGAAAAACCACCATGTCATTCAGAAAGATTACCAAGTCCTTGGAAAAAAGGGACTACTTTCGCAGAAGTTGCTAAATCGAGCGTTTGAACACCTTCAATTGAATGATATTAGGAATTCACTGATTCATATCATGGAAAGCTTTGATGTTATATGCAACTCTAAGAACTGCAAGGGGGAAGATTACCCTTATTTGGTTCCTTGTATGTTGGAATCACCAAAGAAGAATACGAGAGGCACAAACATGCGCACTGGCCCTTTGCCCGTATTTCTCACTTTTAACACCAACTACGTTCCAAGTGGGCTGTTTTGCAGACTGGTTGTACATTTTTGGGAATGGGCCTCACAATTATGTGGCTCCTGTATAGCCCCCTCGTTGTTTTCAAACGCCGCCCGATTCAATGTCAGTAAAGAGTACCAGCTCACTTTAGAGTGTCACAAAACTGTAATCAAGTTGATAATCTGGAAACCGCGAGACTCGGACAAAACGGAAGAGAAAAGAATTTGCGAAGAATTATTGAGGTAAGCCACAATCATATCTGGCATTATTTTGTTTCAATATTTACTGTTAAAGCAATATTAAATGGAACACCGAAATCAAAGAAATTTATGAGATACTGTCACGTTGCCGTAAATGAAGGGAAACTTAAAAGGTCTTCTTTAATTTTCTTGACTTTTTAAATCGTTCTGATCATTTGGATTTAGGACCCTTTTTGGGTGCCAATTTTTTCGACTAGGTGGGATGCCTTCAGTTTAATGTACGATACAATGAGTCATGCTTGCGTTATTCGCGTTGTTGATGTCCTTGTTGCTATGTTTGTTCATTGCAGTCATCTGGAGCGTTGCAGGACTAGGCTAAGCATCACCTGTCCGTGGCTACGATCAGTTACGATGGAATTGTTCGTGAAATGCCAGTTGTGTGAACCTTGTCCGGATAAGTGTCGTGACAGAACCAATATTTGCATATTGCACAAAGAGGAAAGCTGCTCTCATTTTGACTGTGGCCACTACATTCCATTAAAAAGCTTTGGCCTGAGTTGTGAACACTCTGTTGATGCTGTTCCCGACTATCCAGCAGAACAACTGGATCCTTGGGTTCAGGTTAGAAAAAAAAACTTAATTTAATTTACATAATAGATAGCTCTGTCGCACGCAACACTTTCGTAGGATATTCGATTACCATCAAAACCTGAATTGTCCAGTCTTTATCTTTTACAAACACTTCAAAATTTCTTCTAGCTGCAATGATCTTTCTCTAATTAACAGCTTTTGTGTGATTACCACTATCTCCTTCTACCTTTTAGGCTTTGGAATCCATTGAAGGTAAGAAACGAACTGGTAAGTTTTTTTCATTAGAAAAAAATTTTTTCGATAAATAGTTAAGTCAATATCAGTTTGCTGGAAAGCAACTTTCCCGCTAAGTAAAATGTAGAGATACAGGAAATACTGTGTGAAAGTAGAGGAGTTCGATTGTCACCAACCGCTTCTTGTGGGGAAAGCAGTGCATGACATCTCAAAAGGAGACCAGAAGGTACAACGTAGACTCCATGAAAGTGACCTCGTAGTCCAGCTCCTTGTTTCGCTGCCACAGTTATTTATTGATATAAAACTGTTATCTTTATACTCACAATTACCATTGCAAACTTCCTTTTTAACGACTCTGTCTTCTCTGTCGAATTTTAAAGGACGCATGTAAATGATAGGTCACCAAGCTAAAAATAAAGATATTCAGTTTGTGTACGTAGGGCTCCTTATCACCTGTAAAATGAAATGGCCGTAAACGACAGAAAAACCTGAAAACTTTTTAGCGGATAAGGAAAATCGTCAAGGCTGTGTACAAGCTTATCTGTAGACCGAAAAAATCTACTCCAATTAGTTTTCCATAACATTTGTTAAGAATGCGATACAAGTGTGCAAGTGCCACAAGTGCCCTTGCAAGTTTTCTCTTTTAGTGAATGTCTTTTATTTTACCCAAGTTGTTTGTTGTATGGAAAATATTTTTTTCAAGTTTTTCGCTCGATGGCAAACTAGAGATATAAATGGTATGTCACCAAATCTGTTTACGTGGCCATGACAATTTTTTCTTCCTGGCAGAAAAAAAAAGAACAAGAAATCATCCGTTCGCGTATGTGGACGTGCATATTTCGTGTAAAATGATGCGTAATGTCATAGCACGACCTTTCCTTGCAACAAATTCCTTAGGAGACGTTTCATTAGGAAAGGAAAAAAGCTCTATTGCCACGATGAATCTGTTGGCTCAAAAAATCTGGTCTAGCGATTTTTTTTTACATTTGTTATCATGCAGGTGGCCGTAATGGAGAGTCGTCTCCGTGTGACGCCTTAACTCCAAAGAAAGGAGAAACTCGTTTTGAAGGTAAAATGAGGACATATCTATGGGTGTGCCTGTTAACCCCCACCCCCAACCCCATTTTCCCGCCCCTTGTCTTTGTAAAATGAAAATGCGTGGATTCAGCAAAATGGGATGAATTTCGATTCGTACCACTCGCTATTCCCTCATCTTGATGCTTTGCTGTGATTTCTTTATGTTTATAGTCAAGCAAGGAGTTCCCAGTGACGAAGAATTAGAGGGGCTTTCGCACCAACTCGAAAATTGGGAGGAACTCGGGCGTCGTCTCAAAATTGAAGAAGCAACATTAACGGCGTTTTACGATGATTATAGGAAAAAGCGTCAAATAATCTACAAAATGTTACTACATTGGAAACAGAAGAATGGCTCAGCTGCAACGTACACGGTCTTACGTGATGCATTGTGTCATGAATTTGTTAATCGCACAGATTTAGCTGAGAAACTTTGCTGTCAACAACATGAATGACTGTTTACCTCGTTGACTCATAGATAGCTTTTATTTCTATTTTTACTGATTATTCCACTGTCAAATGAACATGTGTCCCCAATACGGCTACACTATTACAATGTGAAGTACTGAATCAATAATCTACCTTTTTCTCGTTGGATCGTTTTTCTTTCTATATTTTGAATGAAAAGCGTCGTGATAAAGTATATTGCTAGTTATAACCCACCCATCACTTTTCGCGCGACTCTATTGGCTACTTTATGACACGTGGTACATCGGGTAGCTTTAACAAAATAACCACCATTTACGTTCATATTTGTCCCCCGATTATTTCCTTCGAAAAGAGATAAAGTCAGCGGGAAAAAAGCCGGTTTAGAGTTTCACTTTTTTATCTTCATTACTAAACATTTTGTGGAGTTCACTGGTAGTGATATTAAAAAGCTGATCTTAAATGCTGGTCCAGAAAGTAAAAAAAAGTCAACAAAATTTTTGTTGTCAACGTGCGATACGAAAATTAATGGGAGGGTTATGAATTAAATAAACCCACTTCTTGTATGCTGGTATTTCGGGTGATAATTTCCTTGAGAGAGAGATTGTCTTGAAATTTTTACCGTTCAGCCTCGAAGCTTCGCTTATCAACCAAAAAACTCTATTTTCGGATATCAGCTTAGTCGCAGACATGATCGGCCGAAATACTAGTCGCCAGAAGAGGTTTACGTACCAAACATTCGCTGAGATGCTCTATCAATACCAGTGCAGTGTTGTCGAAGGCATACGGCATGTTACGCATTTGCATCAGAAGTGATATCTATACGTACTGCTCATGCATTCTTCCTTTAATTGTTTGACAGAGAGGTTTGATGTGAATCCGAAATTCAGCGTGTCAAGAATCTCACGCCGATAACACTAATGTATGTCATGTTTTGTAGGTAATACTGAGGTTCTACGATAAAAGTGAATTTTTGTTGGTTTCTGTTAGTACATTAGCTAATATGTAAAAGTAATCACATGATTTCGAGTGTAATTTGGAATATATAAGCACGAGGAAATTTTTTCAAAGACTAACAAAATTGCATTGAATTACCTGAAAACTGTATTTATCTTAACCAATCAGAACTGAGTTATTTTTTCACGTATCTTATTAATCGATCAAAAAATTGAGAAAAATGTCGAGTTGAGTCACTTTTTGGCAAAGAATTTGTGTAATCTCGAGGAAAAGACTCCGTAAATGACTAGGCAACAAAAGGTTCCCTAACACTCGATTATGCTTGGCAAAAGGCAAAGTTCTTGAAACAGTCAGCTTGCCTGATAATGATATGCATTTGATATTGGAAGTTCATCTTTGGTTCATTGCCTACGATAATATACGGTGTAGAATATTAGTCAACGAAACTTTTCCGTAAAAATAAATAAAAGGTTTGAAAGAACTAACGGCCTATAAAATGATTCTATAGCAAGGGAAAAAATGTTTTGTAAAAACAAACGGTAGAGGTTTATAATTTCATCTTGGATTGCTTACTGCTTTTTAGCTGGACGAAAACAAAATATCAATTTGCCATTATTTTTTTTGTGTGTGTCTTTTGTCCTTTGGAAAAGTCTGAGAATTCTCGGTTTTCGATTGAGTAGTTTGGTTGGAGCCCAATCGTTGAGCAATTATGCTGTTTTTCCGGAATAGTTGTTGTGGGTAAAATTTCTTTCTACCAAATAGTGAGAAGTAAAATCTTTATAAAGCGAACAGCTGGAGCGGCAGTTATTGTCTATTCATAACAAAAAAATTGCACCTCAAATTTATTTTTTGGCATGAAATTGTGACCGACAGCTAAATAAAAAAAAAATTTTTCGGAGCTTTCAATATCTTTGATGGTTTATAGTACTGAATATCACTTTTTTCAATCGAATGTTGCAGACCTGACGCATTTAGGAAGCTATACAGGAAACCAATTCTCTGTTATGAAGCCGCGGTTCTATAATGATAAAAATAAGTCTCGATAAATCCACAGTATTTTCTCATTGAAAACTGAGATACTTGCTAAGATGAAGTTTACACGATGGCACATGGCTGTTAACGTTGTAGGCGGGTAAGTATCGTTAAGTGTCGTCACTCTTTCACATCAGGAGCCTTGACAAAAATTCTGACTTTAACTTGAGTTTGAGTTCCTAGACTAAA
The DNA here is from genome assembly GCF_036669915.1 of Pocillopora verrucosa. Classification (NCBI taxonomy): domain Eukaryota; kingdom Metazoa; phylum Cnidaria; class Anthozoa; order Scleractinia; family Pocilloporidae; genus Pocillopora; species Pocillopora verrucosa. The sequence continues at coordinate 7,735,819 of NC_089314.1, forward strand.
GACCTTCGCTTCCCATTCTTCTACAATAGTACGGACATTTACTATAAGAAACTTTAAATGAAACTTATTTTTACGATATGGAACTTGACAGAAAAATCAGAGTGAATGAAAGAAAGCGAATGCAAGGCCATCGTAAAATTTGAGATTTATTATGTCTAAAGACTTTTTCAATCTACTTATGCCGTATCTACTGTGTTCTGCAGCCTAAACTTTAAATATAACAAACTGATATTTCCTAAACATAAGCAATATTATTTCGGCAACTGCATGCAGGTTAAGGTCCACAGTCGGTAACATCAAAAAAGGAAGGGGAGGCGTCCTTATGGAGCTAAAGTTTTTTCAATTTTATTTTCTTCAATTGTTAGTTAATAGGAATACATACGTTGTTGAAAATAACGGAATGGAAAAAAAAAGTATGCGAACATTATTTCAAGCCGAATCTCTTGAATTTTATCGTAAAGGTCTGCCTTATCTCAATAGCTGCTAGATGCCCCTGGCACATTCAAACGTTTGATCACGACTTTGCACGTGTAAGGGTTCAGTGCCACTGCCATTGTCTCATCCGTTTCTTCGGGATTTGTTTCCTCTGGTAAGGACAAGGCTTCGTTTGCCTTAATAAGAGAAAAAATTTGATCAAATCTTAATTTTAAAAAATGAGAGAATTAAGATGAATTGAATATGATGCATCTGGTTTAAACCTCGTTTGTTTTCGATTGTAATTTCCTTGGAAGACATTTCAGTTGTTAAGTTTTCGATCATACCTTCTCTATTAAAGTTGGTTAGATCTTTATTATATCTTACTGGATAACTGAACCACCCAATTATTTGCCGAGCACACTCAATGTTTTACCTATCCTTTAACTCCGAAGATCTCACTGGTAATTCTCTTTATTGTCTGACATACAATTCTCATGATGTCAGTTTGGAGAATTTGTTATTGGATCGACTAATAATCCCCTAATTGATATTTTCCTGTATACTTGTATTGATATTATAAGGAGAAATTCTCTCTTGGTCGCTCATGGGAGGAAAAGGGTTAAAGCCTTAAAACACGGGAAAACAGTGGTACATATGATACTTTCAATAACTCCTTTATTTCTGATACTATCTAGGGTGTATTTTTTTTGTTGAGACAAACTCCTCTTTACAATGTCTCAAAGGACAAAATCTGACCGTTGTTTAGACAATCATTTCCTCACTTCAGTTCTCCGTGATTAAAAAAGCGCAGCTACAAATCTGGATTAAAAAGGCTACCGTAGAGATCACCAGAGAACATAACGTTGCAATTTTGGGCACAAAAGTTTATTTATATATCGAATTTCTCCAAGCAAAGGTGTGAGTGGGAACCTGCGAAACCTGTTTGGGAATAAACCAACGTCTAGGGAAGGTAACTCCCAAAACAGTTAGAAGTTGCTGACGCTTTTTGACAGGTATGATTAATGAAGTACAGTTATGCCTAACACCCTTACAATCACATGTGTAAATGATAGGTTTGCAACTATAAAATTCTCCCCTTTGGAGCATACACTAACAGCATTGTTAAAGAAGTACTCATGATCATTTAAATATCCATAATTTATGCACAAAAGAGAAAGAAAATGAATAAAAAAAAAACAATCGTGAAGATATGCATTATTGAGATTTGTCGCAGAAGAGCGCATTTGGAACAGCCATTGTCTGGTGACCCATAGTTATTTGTATTTCTTAACTAGGGTTCAACAAAACACAGTTTTATTCCCTTTTAAATTCACGAGTTGGCTCACCGAAGCCCTTTGATCATCAGTGTTATTCAGTCAGCGGAATAGACTGAGAAGAGGAAACAAATAAAGATCGTGTGTTTCAGCTGTGACAAAATAGGTTTATAGGGATGCATCAAGAAAGGTCAGTGTTAGGCTGCTTGCTTTTGTTGCATGGTATTTTATTTGTTTTCGGTCGCGCAATGCGTCCTGGCTGTCAAGTCGTAAGTGTAGTACACCGAAAAAATCCCTAAAACTCTACAAACTCGAGTTCTTTCTGTGTGCCCTGATGAAACATTTCCAAAATATCGAAAGAAACTTGACTTTTACAAGGAAATGTACAGACAACGAAGAGCGGAATGAAATACCTGAGTGTCTCGAAGTGTCACTGTCTGATTCTAACGAGTAGCACAGCGACAGGGGTTATTCATCTTAGACCTGATTAATTATTAATACATTTCCCAGAAACTTTTGCGTGTCTTTTACCAAGTATGTTGAAGTTGTTGAAAATTCCGCCATCATGAGTATGCTACCAGCGAAAGTCACTGTATAATTAATTGATAGCGATAGCTACATGTACAGTCTTGATCGGAGACTTTTATAGCGGAGGTTTCAAGGTGAGAATAGTTTGTGGTTGCTATATCGTTAATTTTGTTCACAAACGCGATCGTTTTTCTTAGCCTACGCCAGATCAAAAGATTTGTGGTAACACGCATGATCAGTCTCTTAACAGTACTGATATCGAAACTAAACCCACTTCTTGAGTCGAATTTGGCCGAAGCGGACAGATGCATTGCCAACTGAACAAAATTTGTCCCGGGTAAAAATTAGGCAAAATCGACTAATACTGAAACAAAACCGCGATAAACCGTTGTCAATCATTTGTCGTATAAGCCACGACTAGCGTGTAATTCAACTGTAATTAGTTTACTAGAAAGGCAAAAATTGTCTTTTGCTGCAAAACTCGGGGATCGATTGTATAATTTAAAGAAACATTGGAAGTGGAATCCTTCGGCAACTATGCTGGCCGGTCTTATGAACAGATCAGGCGCTGACGGAATTTGTTGGCTTTGAAATTTTTAATGCGGATGCAAGAGACGTACCAAAAATTTGTCTTGACGAAACTTTTCTTTTGATTTTGTCGGGTCAATTCCAGTTTTGTCCGCTAGTACGGAGAGGCCTTAAGACCAAAGCTTTCAAAAATGTCAAACCATCAAAATTCACAATCTGCAATAGTTTACAAACTTAAATAGTTCGGCAGGTCGAATTTAACACGTTTGCCTGAATCTGAAAGTGAAATGTTCAGTGAAATCCGGCCGAAATGTGGCTCATAAAAACAAGCAAGGGTTTCATGTAACGATAACAAACTGCTCAAGGCGTGTGTTTTATGAATAAACGACAGCCGAATTCATGAGAACATGAAGGTTGCTGAGGATGACTGCGCCGTAAAACTAGCCTGCTGTGACTGATGTGGCCTTCCACTCAACGCATCGGAAAGGGTATCAAAGCAAGCTCTTTGTTCACTCGAAGAGTGGTCGATGTAATTTCTGAGGCTTTCTTCCGTGCGATGACCGGAGATCGCGATGATGAGCTAGCCGCTCTGACACCGTCATGATTAGTATGCATTTTAACAGTTATGCCAGTTTGGCTATATTTTTCATATCATTCTTGTTTTGTTCTGCATTTTTTTTGAACATGAAAATATATATGCTATACGAGTGTTAGCTGAGTTTGATTTTTATTACCGTACGTCAGCTTGCAATCTATCTGAGCTTGAAAACCTTCAATATTAGGACTGCCCATTTCGTTTTGTCTCTGGATTTTCGTCCCTGTTCACTTTATAATAACGTAAATTACAGCGCTTAGCATGTTTACAAACCCTTGTTTGGTTATTCTGTTGTTACTTGCCGGCTTACTTGTTCCGAAATGTTTCTTTCAATTAACGAAAAAAAAAAAATTAGAGAGAAGTCCCGGAAAAGGTCGAACATAGTACAATTTAACAAATGGCCGGACAGCTTTAGCTCAGCTCTATGTTTTAGTTCAGATCTATGCTTTGTACTCTGATAGAGCACTCTCTTTCAACCCCTGGCAGCGAGCGTTATCAAGCGAGTCGATTGATTGTTCGTTAGGTCTGGCGATAGCTTTTATTTACTCTGATCAGTTTCGTGCAAATTTCGTGATCACACGACACTATGAGTCCAATCCCAAGTGTTATTTATCTTCTTGCATCGTACGCACTTTCTTTATTTTCGTTCGCATGGCCTCTAGTCACCATTTAGAAAAATATTATACCTAATGACCAACCGCTGTGTGCGGAGACTCAAATCGAATCGCCCCTCTGAGGAACTCAAAACGTCTTAAACAAGGACTGAGGCGCATGGTTTTATCTTTCCGAAGCTGATCCGCAAATTTTTTGACAACCATGCTATGTTAAAGCAGAGGGGGAGTCTTTAAGTTCCTTTATTCCCTCACCAAAACTACGTGTCTGTTATGTGTGTGTGACACTTGTGTAGCTGTTATATATTTCTATGATAAATGTTGCATTTATGTGACATTTGTGTGACATGATTGCACATACATGTGACATATACAGTATATGTTGGATATGTTATTATGTAAGGACTGTATGTGACCAGTATTAAGTTTTGGTAAGGTTTCACAGCCAGCTGGTTGCAATTTCACATTCTCTTCATATAGTATGTATTTTCAGTTTTCTATATATTGCAAGGTGCATATGCATATGATTTAGGGCCAATATCTTCAAAATTTTCTCTTCAGAAGTAAATAAATGCTACTTATATACAGAAATGAATTGATGCCTGAAGTTGTATTAAACTTTGATTAAATGGAAAGTATGATATTCTGGAGGCTTTGTCCTGGCAAAAAGATTGTAAATTCAATTACATGTTAATACTTTGCCTAGGGTCATTCCTTAGTATTGCACATTTCCACTGTGTATAATTTCACATGTAACTATGGTGCATACTTCATAAGAATGGTGGCCAATTATTTTGTCCTGGCAAAAAGATTGTAAATCCAGTTACATGTTCATACTTTGCTTAGGGTCATTCCTTAGTATTGCACATTTTCACTGTGTATAACTTCACATGTAACTATGGTGTATGCTTCAGGAGAATGGTGCCTTTTTTCTCCATGGGAGCTCACCATATAGAAGTAAATTGTCATTTTCTCGCGAATTAGTTTGGGAACTTACAGTGTACCATTTTTCTCCTTCTTGAAATTGGGAAATCATTTTCTCTCTGTCAAACAACTATAAACCAATTCTTAGTGTAGGAGAAGGAAAGAATTTGATAAATGCCATTTTAGCAAATTCTCACAAATATAACTGTCATGATATGAACTGGAATGATATGGATATCTAGAAGGTACTGCTGCTCATAAAAGAGCATGGAACCTCCCTTTTTTGCTTCAAATTGTACTTTCCCTTAAGATCAGCAACCTCGAGAGAAAATTTTAGCAGGGACCGCGAGATTAAAGAACCCTTTTGGGAAGCCTCTGTAGAAGTATCAGACTTTGAAAATGCACCAAGCAAGGAGAAAATCTGTAGATTAAAAAAAACCTTGGCAAATATCATATTAAAACTTTGATCCCCAAAGAAAATACCTTCACGAAGTTATACATACAAGTTTCTTACACTTCACCGGAGTAGACTATTATCCTGCACTGATCATGATATGATGTGACATGTTTACAATTATATCATTATTGACAGTAAGGGTCGGTAGCATTTTACATGGATTCTACACAGCCTGTACCATATCAGATGTCTGTCAGTATATCACAGAAATGACTATAAATAATATTTCTATGAAATACATACCTCAATATCAACGTCCCTAGGTAACAGATTTTCTGTAAAAAGAAAAAAATTAGTAAGGCTGCAAATATTATTTTTCGCTTCAAAAGGCCATATGCCAGAGTGCATCACCATTTTGATGACATTTGCTCTAAGAAAACAAAAATGTGGTTTATTGTGACAGGTCATGTCTCCCTTTGCTATTTTTCGCCCATCATTAGACATTTCTCATTGAAATATCAATAATTTTGCATAAAGGGAAGGAAAGTGAAGAAATAGAAAACAATTGAGAAGATATGCATCATTGAGATTTGTCGCAGAAGAGCACATTTGGAACAGTTATTGTCTGGTGACCCAAAGTTATTTATATTCCTGAACGAGAGTTTAACATAAAACAGTTTTCACGAGTTGGCTCACCAAAGCCCCTTGATCATCAGTGTTATTCAGTCAGAGGACTAGACTGAGTGGAGGAAACAAATAAAGTATGTGTGTTTCAGCCGTGACAAAATAGGTTAATAGGGATGCATCAAGAAAGGTCAGTGTTAGGATGTATACCTTTGTTGCATCGTATTTCATTTTTCGGTCGCGCAATGTGTCCTGGCTGTCAAGTCACTTGTCAGTAGTAAATACGAAAGAAACTTTACTTTTACAATGAAACGTACAGACAATGAAGTGCGGAATGAAATAGGAGTGTTACTGTCTGATTCCAACGATTGGCTTAGCGACAAGTGCTCATTAAACTGAAACCTGATTAATTATTTCCGGTAATTCAATTCCCAGAAACATTTGCATGTCTTTTACCAAGTATGTTGAAGTTGTTGAAAATTCCGCCATTATGAAAATGCTACCAGCGAAAGTCACTGTATAATCAACTGATAGCGATAGCCACATGTACACAGTCTTGAT